>NW_005353441.1:122347-126773 GCF_000412655.1 Myotis brandtii
CAGGCAAGATTTTTAACGTGTCTTTAACTGGTTTTGAAGTGTGTGATGGTGTGTTATCATGAAGCAAAATTACTTTGCCGTGGGTTCTGGCCCATTCTGGTCCTTTCACGAGCAAAGTGTGGTTCAAATTGATTATTTTGTTGTCGGTAGTGATCAGTGTTAACGGTTTCACCTGGTTTTAGAAGCTCATAATACACCACACCTTCCTGATCCCACCAAACGCAGAGCATTGTCTTCTTTCCGAAGCGATCTGGCCTTGCAGTCGATGTTGATGGTTGACCTGGATCAACCCATGATTTTGTGCGTTTGGGATTCTCAAAATAAATCCACTTTTCATCGCCAGTCACAATTCGATGCAAAAAAGACTTTCTTTCATGCCGTTGAAGCAACATTTTACTGATGACTTTTTGGTTTTCCATTTGTCTTTCGTTCAGTTGATGTGGCACCCATTTTCCTTCCTTTAAAATCTTTCCCATTGCTTGTAAACGATCGAATTTGTTTGCTGAGCAACGTTTAATCTTTCTGCAAGTTGTTTTTGAGTTTGACAAGCATCTTCATCCAATAATGCTTGTAACTGTTGGTCTTCAAACTTTTTTGGTTGACCTGGATGTTCTTTGTCTTTCACATCGAAATCATCACTTTTAAAGCATTTAAACTAGCGTTCACAAGTATCTTGAGATGGAGCATGTTCACCATAAGCTTCCCGAAGTATACGATAACTTTCAGCAGCACTTTTCTTCAAAATAATGAATTAAAACTTCCCTCAGATGCTCTTTTTTTGGCTCGAAATTCGACATTTTTAAGCGTAAAAATATCTATGATGTTAACACCTTTAGAAAATTTGACATATGAAGTTTTGAAGCTTGCTGTCAATACAACAAAATAGCATACATATCAAATCACATATATATCAGCATATGTGTAACTCCATCTATTGAAAAAAATCCACATTATTAACCGGTACACCTGGTATATTTAAAAAGTGGGAAGGACTTATATGGTCCTAAATATAGTAAGGTTTCAATACTTCATTCAAAATATTAAATTGTTGGTACTTGTAGACCATGATAAGTCACACACACACTATCTAGAGCTAGAGCAACCACTAAGAAAATTATACTAAGTGATATACTAAAAACTATATAAATAAAGCATGATGTAATCCTAAAATATATGCAAGAAACCCATAGGAAGGCAAGGAAAAAGAAACAGAGAAAACAAAAATAAATAAATAAATAAATAGCATATTAAACTCTAATATCAATAGTTACTTTAAATATCAATGGTCTAATGCATCAATTAAAAGACAGAGATTGACAAAGTGGGTTAAAAGTTGGACTGATGGCCCTGGCTGGTGTGGCTCAGTTGGTTGGAACATCCTCCCATACACCAGAAGGTGGTAGGTTCAATTCCTGGTCAGGGCACATACCTGGGTTTCGGGTTCTATCCCTGGTCGGGGTGCATGCTAGGCAACCAATCAATGTTTCTCCCTCCCTCCCTCCCTCCCTCTCTCTCTCCCTTCCTCACACTAAAATCAATTTTAAATTTGGACTGACTACACTATTATGAGATAAAGTTGATTTTAGAGAAAAGAAAATTACAAAGAGACAGAGTGGGATATCACAACATGATAAAAGTATGGTTACACTAAGAAGACACAGCAATCCTAAATATGTATGCACCAAACAGTGGAGATTCAAAATTTGCAGAATTGAAAAGACAGATAAATTCAAAATTATAGTTAGGGACTTAAACACCCCACTCACAGCAATAGATAGAACTACTAGACAGAAAATTAGCAAAGATATAGAAGAACTGAACACCATAATCTCCAACAGGGTTTAATTTTCATTTACATACCCCCCCCCCCGAGCAATAGCAAAATAGACATATTTTTTTCTAGTGCCCATGGAACGTTCACAAAGACAGGTCATATCCTGGGTGAAAAAACGAACTTCAACAATTTTAGAATCATTAAAAGAATACAGAATGTGTTCTCTGAGCAAAAGGGAATCAGACTTTAAATCAGTAATATGAAGAAAATAGGAAATTCTACAACACTCAAAAATGAAAAAAAAAACACACTTTAAAAACTCATGAGTCAAAGAGAAGTCTCAAAGGAAACAAAAAAAAATACACAGAACTGAATGAAAATAAAAACGCAACATACCAAAATATATGGGATGCAATTAAAGTAGTGCTTAGAGGAAATTTATGGCACTAAATATTGATAAAGTAAAAAGTACAATAGACACAATTTACAAATATAAGGAATAAAGCAGAGACCCATTATAAATCATGTAGCCATTAATGGATAATAAGTTTTCTGGAGTAGACATAACTTTCCTTATTATTCTCACTAAGTATAACAACAACAAAAATTCTGGCTACTATATAATAAAACAAACAAGAAAACTGTGAAAGGTGGAGAGAAGGCAAACTGGTTAGGGACGTTGGGACCTGAGGAATGACAGAATGATGTTTCCAAGGTTTTCTATTTGCCTCATATATCCCAGCCTTGGAACTGAGGAATCTAGCAACCCAGAAATACCAACAGAAACAGACAAAAAAAAGCCCTAAGAAAATTCTCCTCTTGCATGCCAAGGACCAGGGAAGGAACAATCTGACATGAGAGAAAATTGTTAGACAGTAACTTCTCTACTACAGACAAACACCACAGCTGTGACCCCATCCCACCCATTTCTGGAAAGGCTAAGTGGGAACCCTAAAATTCCACCCTCATGGAGTTGTAATAAGGTGCCCCAAACCCCTACTGATATGGGGTTAGAGAAGGCCAAATAGGGAGCTGGTACTTCATCTCAGTGTGCAAAACACTACCCTCCCCCCACCACACACACAGTGTCAGAAGAGACCTGCCATGTGGTGAGTTGGAACTCCCACCCCTACCCATCAGTACTAAGCAGCCCCTTTTACCTCAGGCAACAAAGGAGAACAAGAGTGGGACCTGCAGTTCTATCTCTACCTGGCAGTAATGAGGTGATAATCCCCTCTTCCCCTGACAGAATAGTGTCACAAAAAGTCAGTTAAAGTAGAAGGTTTAAATAAGACACAGAGCCTTAAAATAAAATGTAAAAAATCAAGGTTTCAATAAAAAAACAAACAACTCACACAAAGAATCAAGAATATCTCAAACTGAGTGAAAAAATCAACAGGTGCCAACAGTGAGGTGATAGGAATCTATGACAAAGGTTTTAAATATTTTTAATATATTTTAATTGATTTTAGAGAGAGGGGAAGGAGAGGGAAAGAGAGATAGAAACACCAATGAAAGAGAAACATCAGTGGGCTGCCTCCTGCAAGCCCCCTCCTGAGGGGGCATGTGCCCTAACTGGGAATTGAACCAGTGACCTCTTTGTGCATGGGACAACACTCAATCCACTGAGCAACATCTACCAGTCTATGACAAAGGTTTTAAAAAGTCGCCATCATAAGAATGCTTCAATGAATCATTATGAACACACATGAAAAAAGACTCACAAAAAATTAGGAAGTCTCAGCAAAGAAACAGAAGATATAAAGAAAAACCAAATGGAAATATTACAAGTGAAAAATAAAAAAATAAAAATCTCAGTTAATGGGATAAATTGCAGTGACATCAAATTGAATTTCTGAAAATTAAAGACAAAGTAAAAACCTTTACAGCCAGAGAAAATTGAAACCCTACCTATTGGGGGAAAACAAGTCAAATGGCAATGGATTTCTTGTAAGAAACTATGGAGGCCAGAAAGAAGTGGCACATTTTTCAAGTGCTGAAAGAAAAGCACTTTCAAACACTGAATACTATCGATAACCAGTGAAAATATTGTACAGGACTTAAAGAAATATTAAGATATCTCAGATGATGAAAACTAACAGATTTGTCACTAGCAGACTTTACCTAAAATAGTGGCTAAAGGAAGTTGTCAAAGAGAAAGGAAATTATAAAATAAGGAGTCTTCAAGCATCAGGAAGGAAGAAAAAAGAAAAGAAAAAGTAAAAATAAAGTAAATACAATAGTAATTTTCCTTTTTACTTTTCTGATTACATTTGATAATTGAATCAAAAGTTATAACACTATCTTATGTCCTTCACAATATATGTAGAAATACATTTAAGACAATTATAAATGGAAGTTGGAGAGTAAAAGGACTTAAAGAGAGGTAAAGTTTCTATAGTTTACTCAAAACTGGTAAAATGTCATCACCAGTTAACTGATAAGTTATGTACACATAGTGTAATACAAGAGCAACCACTAAATACTCCATACAAAGATATACATTCAAAAGAACTATTAAAATGAAATTATGAAAACTATTTTAAGTGCCCCACAGGAAAGCAGAAAAAGAAAACAGAGACGAAAAACAAAGGATAAAGAGAAAGCAATAATAATAATAATAATAATAATAAATAAAAATACTGACAGAAT
>NW_005353441.1:126877-131527 GCF_000412655.1 Myotis brandtii
TTTATGATTTAAAAAACTGCCATAAATGTAAATGGTCTAAATACACCAATGAAAAGACAGATTGGATTAAAAATCATGACTTAACTAGAGCTGTTTACAAGAATCTCACTCAAATATGGTAAGTGTGTATAGAAATGTAATTGAATTTTGTGTTTTGATCTTATATCCTGAGACTCTGCTGAACTCATGTATTTGTTCTAGGATTTTTTCTTTTGGTAGATTGCTTGGGATTTTCTACATAGACAATCATATCATATGCAAATAGAAAGTTTTATTTCTTCTCTCTGATCAGAGTGTCTTTTATTTTTTCTTTCCTTGCAAGTAAAAGCACTTCCACCATGATGTTGAATAAAATGGTGAGAACATGTATTCTTGCCTTGTTCCAGTCTTAGGAGAAAAGTATTCAGTCTTTTACCATAATGTAGGATGCTAGCTGTAGGATTTTTTGGGGGGGGGGGGTAGATGCTTTTGATCAATTTGAGGAAGTTCCCCTCTATTCCTATTTTGTTGAGGGTTTCAATCATGATGAGTGTGGGATTTTCTCAAGTACTTCTTAAGCATCAATTGCTATCCTATATAATAAAGAGCTAATATGCAAATAGTCATCACACCCTCATGCCATCATGCCTTAACAGCTCAGACACTCAACACTGGGGAGAGAGGAATGGGGACCAGCCGGGCACAAATGAGCTCATGAAGGAATGGGGCCCAGCCAGGCACAAATGAGCTCACGAGAGAGGAATGGGGACCAGCCAGGCTGTGGCCAGGGGGAGGAACAAGCCGCCCACCCTGTGGTCCCGGGAGAGAGACAAGCCACCTGCCCCGCGGTCCTGGGCACCAATGGCTGTGCTTGCACCTGCAGCCCGGGAGATGAAGAAGTCGCCCGCCCCGTGGTCCTGGGTGCCAGCACCTGTGCCTGCGGCCTGGGAGAGGGACAAGCTGTACTCCCCTTGGTCCCAGGCACCTGCGGCTGCGACCTGGGTGAAGCCGCCTGCCCATAGTCCCCTGCAGCTGCGGCCAGCCCGGGAGAAGCCAGCCCAGGTCGTGGGTGCCTGCGGCTGGCTAGAGGGAGGGAAGCCTGGGTCCCGGGTGCCTGTGACCGGCCAAAGGAAGGAATCCTGGGTCCCGGGTGTGGGGCGAGGCAGATGCAGTTAGGGGTGATCAGGCCAGCAGAGGAGCAGTTAGGGGTGATCAGGCAGACAGGCAGAGGTGGTTAGGAGTGATCAGGCAGGCAGAGGTGGTTAGGGGCAATCAGGCAGGCAGGCAGAGGGGTTAGGGGCGATCAGACAGGCAAGCAGGTGAGCAGTTAGGAGCTAGCAGTCCTGGATTGTGAGAAGCAGTTGGACATCCCCCAAGGGGTATCGGATTGGAGAGGGTGCAGGCCGGGCTGATGGACCCCCCCCCCATGCATGAATTTCGTGCACTGGGCCTCTAGTAATCACATAATTTTTCCTCTTTACCCTGTTGATATGTGGGGTTATATTTATTTCCAAATGTTGAGCTAGCCTTGTATAAAGGCTGTGATAAATCCCACTTTGACATGGTGTATTGTTTTATACATCGTGGTATTTAAGTTACTAATATTTTGTTGAGAAAATTATGCATTTAATTTTATGAGAGATATTGGTCCTTACTTTTCTTTTTTAGTGCTGTTTTGTCTGGTTTTGGTATCAGGTAATACTGATCTCATTTAAGAAGTTGGGAAATGTTCCCCTCTTCTATTTTCTGGAAAAGGTTGTATAAAATTGGTAATGATTTTTAAATTATTTGGTAGAGTTATCAGTGAAACCATCTGGGCTTAGAAATTTTGGGGGAGATTTTAATTACATTGAGATCTATGTATTTTTAATTACCTTTGAGACCTCCCATGAATTATTATGAGGCATGATGTTGAATTTGTAAGTGTTTGGAGAGATTACTGTTGTTTTTCTGTTATTTATTTCTAATTTGATTTCATTATGATCAAAGAACATACATTATTATAACAATTCTCTTAAATTTGGTAAGGTTTGTTCTATGACCCAGGATATGTTTTATTCTTGATAAATGCCCCATGGGTATTTTAAAAAAAAAACCTGTGTAGTTTGGTATTGTTGAGAGAAGTATTCTACACAAGTCAATTAAATTTTGTGGGTTCATTGTGTTGTTCAGTTCTTCTCTATCCTCATTGATTTTCTATCAATTGTTGCAAACTGTTGAAGTACCCAGCTATATTTGTCCATTTATCAATTTCTTCTTTGTAGGCTCTGTTGTTTGGTGTGTACACATTTAGAATCATTATGACATCCTGATAGATTGATTCATTTATCATATCAATGTCCCTCTTTGCCTCTAGTAATTTTCTTTGCTTGGAATTCTACTTTATCTTATATTTAAAACCATTCCTGCTTCTTTTTCATTAATTTTTGCATAATATATCTTTCCATTCTTATTTCCAGGCAACCTATTTTGTTGTATTCAAAGAGTTTTTTTATAGACAGCATATAGTTGGGTAATCTATATAATAAAAGCCTAAGCGACCATTACAGCAGAATGACCAGAATGACTGGTCACTATGATGATGCGCACTGACCACCAGGGGGTAGATGCTCAATACAGG
Organism: Myotis brandtii; assembly: GCF_000412655.1. NCBI lineage: Eukaryota > Metazoa > Chordata > Mammalia > Chiroptera > Vespertilionidae > Myotis > Myotis brandtii. Next base: position 129,477 of record NW_005353441.1, read on the forward strand.
AGCTGCCCCCTGGTTGTCAGTGTGTTCCCACAGGGGGAACATCACTCAGCCAGAAGCCAGGCTCATGGCTGGCGAGTGCAGAAGTGGTGGTGGGAGCCTCTCCCGCCTCCATGGCAGCAATGAGGAGCAGCAAGCCAAGCGGTAAGGAGCAGCAAGGCAAGCAGTAAGGAACGAGGGAGCAGGCTGGGCTGAGGGACCCTCCCCCCCAGTGCATGAATTTTGTGCACCGGGTCTCTAGTATTTTATAATCAGCCTTGCTAATCTCTGTCTTTGAATTGGTGTGTTTAGAATATTTACATTTAATGTAATTATTAACCTATAGGACTTAAGTCTGCCATTTTATATTTTGTTTTCAGTTTGTTTCCTCTGTTTATAATTCCCATTTTCTCTTTTCTGCCTTATCATGTGTAATTTATAATGTTTTTGCATATTTCATTCAGTATAGTTTTCTTAATGGTTCTTAGTGGTTGCTCTAGGCATTGCAATACATATATAACTTATGACAGTCTACTGGGATTGATGATTTAGCACTTCAAGTGAAGTATAGAAACCTTACTTACATTTAGGTCCAATTGCACTACCCATTTTTAGAAAATAATAACTCTATGGAGATATAATTCATATACCCATTTAGCATTTACAATTCATCCATTTAGCATTTACAATTCAATGGTTTTTAGAGTTGTGCAAACATCACGATCAACTTTAGAACATTTCAGAAAGAAACCTTCATTTCCATCCAACTTCCCTTAGTGCCACTGAACACTAATTTACTTTCTGTCTCTATGGATTTGCCTGAACATCCTATATAATAAAAGGGTAATATGCAAATTGACCCTAACAGCAGAACCACTGGGAATGACTGGTCCCTATGACACACACTGACCACCAGGGGGCAGACGCTTAATGCAGGAGCTGCTCAGTGCGCTCCCACAGGGGGAGCTCTTCTCAGTCACAAGCCAGGCTGACGGTTGCCAGTACAGTGGTGGTGGTAGGAGCCTCTCCTGCCTCCTCAGCAGCGCTAAGGATGTCTGACTGCAGCTTAGGCCTGCTCCCCGCTGGCAAGTGGACATCCCCCGAGGGCTCCCGGGCTGCCAGAGGGATGTCTGACTGCCAGCTTAGGGCTGATACCCTGGGGAGCGGGCCTAAGCCAGCAGGTGGACATCCCCTGAGGGGTCCCAGACTGTGAGAGGGCACAGGCCGGGCTGAGGGACACCCCCAAGTGCACAAATTTTTGTTCACTGGGCCTCTAGTTTCATATAAGTGGAATCATAGAATGTGTTATTTCTTTGAATATCCATTTAATTTTTTTTTGTTATATACTTGGGAATGGAAGTGTTGGGTCATATGATACCTGCATGCTTAGCATTTTGAGGAACTACCAGAATGTTTTTTCCCCAAATAGGGGTACATTGTTTTATATTCCCACCAGCAGTGTATGATAGTTTCAATTTATCCATTTTCTTGTCAACTCTTGTTATATTATCTTTTGTTTTTGAAAAATATGTTTTTTATTGATTTTTAGAGAGAGAGGAAGGAAAAAGGAGAGAGAGATAGAAATATATATGAGAGAGAACATCAACATTTGTCAGGTGCCTCCTGAACACCCCACACTGGGGACTGAACCTGCAACCTGGGCATGTGCCCTCACTGGGAATAGAACCATGACCTCTTGGTTCATAAGTCAATGCTCAACCACTGAGCCATGCCAGCTGGGCTGTCTTTTTATTTTTATGTATTTTTTCTCTCTTTATTGATTAAGGTATTACATATGTGTCCTTATCCCCCCTTTGTCCCTGCTACTCTGCCCTCACACCCTGGTGTCTGTGTCCATTGGTTAGGCTTATATGCATGCATACAAGTTCTTCAGTTGATCTCTTCCCCTTACCCCAACCTCCACTACATTCCTCCGAGGTTTGACGGTCTGATCAATGCTTCTCTGTCTCCGAATCTGTTTTTGTTCAACAGTTTATGTTGTTCATTATATTCCACAAATGAGTGAGATCATGTGATATTTATCTTTCTCTGACTGGCTTATTTCACTTAGTATA
>NW_005353441.1:133128-141741 GCF_000412655.1 Myotis brandtii
TTTAAGTCCTTTATCCATTTTGAGTTTATTTTTGTGTATGGTGTAAGTTGGTGGTCTAGTTTCATTTTTTTGCATATATCTGTCCAATTTTCCCAACACCATTTATTGAAGAGACTGTCTTGACTCCATTGTATGTTCTTGCCTCCTTTGTCAAATATTAATTGGCATAGTGGTTTGGGTCGATTTCTGGGCCCTTTATTCTATTCCATTTGTCTATATGTCTGTTCTTGTGCCAGTACCAGGCAGTTTTGAGAACATTGGCTTTGTAATACAGCTTTATATCTGGTATTGACATCCCTCCTAAATTGTTCTTTCTCAGAATTGCTGCAGTATTTGGGGTCATTTTTTATTCCAGATGAATTTTTGAAGAGTTCGTTCTAGGTCTGTGAAATATGCCGTTGGTATTTTAATGGGGATTGCATTGAATCTATAGATTGCTTTGGGTAGTATGGACATCTTGATGATGTTGATTCTACCAATCCATGAACATGGTATGTTTTTCCATCTGTTTATGTCTTCTTCTATCTCCCTTTTCAGTGTCCTGTAGTTTTCCACGTATAGGTCTTTTACCTCCTTAGTCAAGTTTATTCCTAGGTATCTTAATTTTTTTGTTGCTATGGTAAATGGGATTGCTTCTTTAGACTCTATTTCTGTAAGTTCATTATTGGTATATGGAAATGCCATAGATTTCTTGGCGTTAATTTTGTATTCTGCTACATTGCCAAATTCATTTATTAAGTCTAACAATTTTTTGATGGAGTCTTTAGGGTTTTCTATGTACAGTATCATGTCATCTGTGAATAATGACAGTTTTATACTTCTTTTCCAATTTAGATACCTTTTATTTCTTCTTCTTGTCTAGTTCCTATGGCTAGCATTTCTAGTACTATGTTGAACAGGAGTTGTGACAGTGGGCATCCCTGTCTCATTCCTGTTCTTAGGTGAAATGGTTTTAGTTTTTGCCTATTGAGTAAGATGTTGGCGATAGGTTTGTCATATATGGCTTTTATTTTGTTGAGGTATGATCCCTCAATTCCCATTTTGTTGAGGGTTTTTATTAAGAAAGCGTGTTGGATTTTGTCAAATGCTTTATCTGCATCAATTGAGAGGACTATGTGATTTTTATCTCTCAATTTGTTTGTGTGATGTATCATGTTTATTGATATGCAGATATTGTACCATCCTTGCATCCCTGGAATAAATCCTACTTGGTCATGGTGTACGATCTTTCTGATGTAATGCTGGATCCAATTTACTAGAATTTTGTTGAGGATTTTGGCATCTATGTTCCTCAAAGATATTGGCCTGTAATTCTCTTTCTTTGTGGTATCTTTATCTGGTTTTGGTATTAGGGTAATGCTGGCTTCATAGAAAGACCTTGGAATGTTCCTTCCTCTTGAAATTTTTGGAAATTGTATGAGGAGGATAGGTTTTAGTTTTTCTTTGAATGTTCGGTAAAATTCCCCTGTGAAGCCATCTGGCCCCAGGCTTTTGTTTGCTGGAAGCTTTTTATGACTGCTTCAATTTCCTCCATAGTTGTCAGTGTATTGAGATTTTTAGACTCTTCCTGATTGAGTTTTGGAAGGTTGTATTTTTCTAGGATTATGTCCATTTGATCTAGGTTGTCTTGTTTGTTGGAATAGAGTTGTTCATAATATTTTTTAACAATCCTTTGTATTTCTGTGGGGTCTGTAGTTATTTCACGTCTTTCTTTTCTGCTTTTGTTTATTTGGGTCCACTCTCATTGCTTCTTGGTGAGCCTGGCTAGAGGTTCATCAATCTTGTTTATCCTTTAAAACAACCAGATCTTGATTTCATTGATCTTCTGTATTTTTTTGTCTCCATGTCATTTATTTCTGCTCTGATCTTTATTATCTCCTTTCTGCTCACTCTGGGCTCTTCTTGTTGTTCTCTTTCTAATTCTTTAAGTTGTAGAGTTAGATGATTTACTACCACTTTTTTCTTGTTTTTTGAGGTAGGCCTTTTAGCTATAAACTTCCCTCTCAGGACTGCATTCATTGTGTCCCATAGGTTTTGGATTGTTGTGTTTTCATTGTCATTAGTTTCCAGGATGTTCTTAATTTCTTCTTTGATCCCATTGGTAAACCAATCAATATTTAATAACATGCTATTCAGCTTCCAAGTGTTTGAGTGATTTGGGTTGTTTTTATGGTAGTTTATTTCGAATATTCTGCCATTGTGGTCTGACAAGATGCTTGGTATGATTTCCATCTTCCTGAATTTGGGGAGACTTTGTTTGCTGTGACCCAATATGTGGTCTGTCTTTGAAAATGTCCTATGTGCACTTGAGAAGAACGTATATTCCATGGCTTTGGGGTGAAATGTTCTGAAGATGTCAATTTAGTCCATCTGATCTAGTGAGTCATTGAGGATTGCTGTTTCTTTGCTGATTTTTTTATCTAGAGGATTTATCCAGTGATGTCAGTGGGGTATTTAAGTCCCCTACTATGATTGTATTGTTGTTGATCTCTCCCTTGATATCGTCCAGGAGTTGTTTTTTTTTTAATTTTTTTTATTTGGGTGCTCCTGCATTGGGTGCATATATGTTTATCAGGGTAATATTCTCTTGTATCGATCTCTTTAGTATTACGGAGTGGCCTTCCTTATGTCTTGTTATGGCCTTCACTGTGAGGTCTATTTTATCAGATATAAGTATTGCCACCCCAGCTTTTTCCTTTCATTTCCATTTGCCTGAAAGATATTTTTCCTTCCATTCACTTTCAGTCTGTGTGAGTCCCTTGTTTTGAGGTGGGTCTCTTGTAGACAGCATATATATGGGTCATTTTTTTATGCATTCAGCCACTTGATGACTTTTGATTGGAGCATTTAGTCCATTTACGTTTAAAGTTATTATTGGTAGGTATTTGTTTGTAGCCATTTTTATTTTTTTGTGTGCCTGTGTTCCTTCTTCCCTTTTTATTTCTTCTTTTCACACCAGTCCCTTTAGCATTTCTTGCATTGCTGGCTTGGTGGTGATAAACTCCCTTAGCCTTTATTTGTCTGTGAAGCTCCCTATTTCCCCTTCAATTTTGAATGATAGCTTGCTGGATAGAGTATTCTTAGATTCAGTCCCTTGCTTTGCATCACTTTATAAATTTCCTTCCATTACTTTCTGGCCTGTTGTGTTTCTGTTGAGAAATCATTTGATAATCTAATGGGAGATCCCTTATATGTAACTTTCTGTCTCTCTCTTGTCGCCTTTAAGATTCTCTCTTTGTCCTGAATGTATGCCATCATAACTTGGTGTAGGTCTTTTCAGATTCATCTTGGTTGGGACTCTCTGTGCTTGTGTGACTTTTTTCTTCCCCACATCAGGGAAGTTTTCTGACATTATTTCTTCAAATGGGTTTTCTACCCCTTATTCCTCTTCCTGTCATTCTGGCACCCCTCTTATTCATATGTTGCTTTGTTTCATGTTGTCACAAGGCTCCCTTAGGCTCTCCTCCTTTCTTTTAATTTTTTTCTCCAATTGCAGTTCAGTTTAGGTGTGTTTTGCCTCCTTGTCTTCTAATTCGCTAATTCAGTCCTCTGCTTCTCCTAGTTTACTGTTGCAACTTTCCATTGTGTTTTTATATTGCAGCTATATAGCTATTTCTTCTTGATTCTTATGTAAGTTGTTGATTTTTTCATCCATCAGTTTATGAACTGTATGACCCTTATTATGAATTCTTTTTCTGACATATTGCATGCTTGCATTTCACTTAGCTGCTTTTCTGGTGATTTCTCCTTTTCTCTCCTTTTGGAGTTTATTTGTCTCCCCATTTTTGCTGTCACCAAATGATCTAGGTGCCAAGTCATGCAGGGGCTGCTCCTTGGGTGGCAGTGGCTCCTCGGGCAGCGGCTGCTCCTTGGGCGGTCACAGCAGTGGCTGCTCCTCAGTTGGCAGTGGCTCTTCTGTTGGGTGATGCTCGCAGCAGTGGTGGCTCCTATGGATGGCGGGGGCAGGCTGCTCATGCAGCTGCTGCTCCTCGGATGCTGGGCTTTATTTTTAATTAAAGCCAACCTAGTGGATATGAAGTCATATCTCACTGTGGTTTTTTAATTACATTTCCCTAATGGCTAATGATGTTCAGTATCCTCTCCACTCTTTAATGTAAGTGAATCTTAGTGATTTTAAGTATTTTATCTACATATATCAGGCACTACATCAGACGGTGTTATAATTTTTGCTTGAACCATCAGAAATGACTTAATTCACAAGAACTAGCATAGTATATTATACATACCCCTATTTTTACCACTGTGGTGTACTTTCCTCTCAAGTTCTGAGTCTTCTTCTGTTATCATTTCTGTTTATAGAACTTCTTTTTGTCAATATTTAAGTGGAAGTTGCTAGCAGCAAATACTCTTCTTCATCTGAAAATTCCTTTATTTTCCCATAATTTCAAGAAATCTCTTGATATAGCTCTGTGGTTGACAGTTGTCTTTCAGTGTGTGGAAAATGCTGTACCATTTCCTCCTGGCCTCTATGCTTTCAAATAAGAAATCTGTTGACAGTCGAATTGGTGTCCCTCTATAAGTAATGCATCATTCTTTCCTGGCTGCTTTTAAGATTTTTTTTTCATTATCTAGTTTTCAGCAGTTTAATTATAATGTGTCTTGGCATGGATTTAGTTGGATTTATTATATTTGGGTTTCATTCAGCTTCTTAAATGCATAGTTTTATGTATTTTGCCATATTTGGAAAGTTATAGCCATTATTTCTTTTTAAATTAAAACACACATGACATAAAATTTATCATCTTAACCACTTTAAAGTGTACACTTCAGTAGTGTTAAGTACCTCCACATTGTTGTAAACTCAATCTCAAAAACTCTTTTCATGTTGCGTAACTGAAATTCTCTACTCATGAAAGAACAACCTCTAATCCTCTCTACCCCAGCCCCTGTCAGTCATCATTCTACTTTCTGTATGAATATGACTACTCTAAGTACCTCATATAAGTGGAATCATACAGTGTTTGTGTTGTTTTGTCTGGCTTATTTCACTTAATATAATGTCTTTAAGGTTCATTCATGTTGTAGCATGTGTTAGAATTTCCTTCCTTTTAAGGCAGCCACTATTTTTTTTAGTCCTCTTTCGGTATTTTTTTTCTCCCTTTCCTTTTGGACACTGATGATATGAATGCTGGATCTTTTGTTATTGTCCCACAGATTCCCTGAGGCTCTGTTCATTATTTTTCCTAGTCCATTTTCTCTCTGTTTGTGAGACTGAGTAAATTCTACTGCTCTGACCTCAGGTTCCGTGATTCTATCTTCTGTTATCTCCACTTTACTATTGAGCCCACCCACTGAGTTATTGTATTTTTCAGTTCTACTTCTATTTGCTTTTTTTATAACTTCTATTTCTTTGCTGATATTTTGTATGTCTTTATTTGTTTTGAGAGATATTATAATTACTTGCTGGATCATTTTTATTATAGATGCTTTATAATCCGTGTCAGATAAAATCAGATTCATCTCAGTGTTGGTGTCTGTTCTCATTCATGAGTGATTATTGACTGGAGGTTTTTGGATACTATATTATATGGCTCTGTATCCTATTTCATATTCTTTTAAAGCAGCAGTCTCTGTGTTGAGGTATAATGTGAGGGCAGGGCGCATGTGTATGTTCTCACTGCATCCCACTGACATGACCCTGGCAAAAGTGGGGTACTTGTTGCAAATGGGTAGAGTGGAAATTCAGTTACCCCCTTGACTCTACTGACACTATCCCCATGGAAGTGGGTGTTCTGATCCACAGGGCTTATAGCTTCTGTTATATTTTAATGGAAGTATAAGCTTAGCTCCCTGGTGAACCCTGATACCCAGAGAAAGGAGAGGAAGAAGCAAATTACCACCTTTACCACCTTGTTAAGTGTCACTACTGTGACTTGGCATGGAGGACTAGCACCCCATTGGGCCCCACTGACACCAGGGGGTGGGTACAAGAGTGCTGACTAGCTCTGCTTCACACTGTCTCTTTCAGTCTTATTGCTGCCAAGTGGGTGTGGAGGTTCAGCTTCCCACTGGCCCTTCCTGACACCACAGATAGGGGAAAAGTGGAATGCTTGCTAGCCCTGACACACATCCCTTTGCTTAGTCTTTTTGATGTGAAGGGGGGTAGAAGCTCAACCTCCACACTGGGTCCCACTGACATGGAGATGAAGTCCTATGGCAGCTAGCCCTGCCTGTACCAAGTTGCTAATGGTCCTTGATTCTGGGTGAGTGTGGCAACCTAAGCTGGACACTGGACTGGGCTGACACTACTCTGGAAGAGAATAGGAGCACCATCTGCTTCTTCTAGATAGAGGGATTAGAGGGACTGCCTGCTTAGTTCTTCCAACACGGCCCCAGCAGTGGAATAGGAGCATGCTGCCTGCTTTTTTTGTGTGTGTGCGGGAAAGAGTTGGGTAGGAGTTTAACTTCCTACTAGGTTGCATTGAAGCTGCAGGGCAGTAGGGGTGGTATTGCAGTATTTTTCATTGGTATTGGCTGGAGTATGGCAGGGATTGTAAAAATGATTTTGTTATTAGGAACTCTTTACCCCTTTCCTTTAGATATGGGGATCAGGCTTTCTTAGAGCTTCTTTTTGTTGTCTGCGTCTGTTGGCAGTTATGGATTGGAGGTTTCTGTAGAGCTTTGTAAGTGCTATATGGGAGGCAGAAAAAACAAACAAAGGAAGCCCACTGTTGTATTGTTCAAGTTCCTAGGTAGTCTGCCTCGTCCTTTCCACTTTTCAGAGTCTTGTTCACTGTATTATGCCCAGGGGGTTTTAGTTGTAAGAGGAAGGACCTAGAAGAAATGGAGTTTCTCCATTTTGGGAGAAACACAAGTCCTCCTATTTTTTTTAAATCTAGCAGAGCACACAATATCCTGAAAAATTTAGTTGTTGTTGTTTTTAATATCAACATCATTAAGGGAATTTCTTACAGTAGTAATGATTTAAGGAATAACCATGGTGAAATCGTATCTAGGAGAACTTAAAGAAAGAGATGGATATTAGTAGCTTTATGGAAAGCCATTTAAGATACCTTTCCTAATGTCACTGAAAATCTGTGGAATGCTAAACAGATCACTCTTGGTGTGGCCCAACTTCTCTTTCTATACAATGCACTTTTGTGGGTTTATAAAGTTCTTTATGTTTCTTGGGAGAAAGATGTAAGTAGCAGGGAAACTTTGGCTTCTTGTACAGAAAACAAGATTTGACATTCATACTTACTGTTGAATAAAAGTAAGAATGGTGAAGTAGGAACCCTGCTGTGTTGCAATACCAGCTGCTTTAAGTCTCAAGAGCAATAACAACACTTCCTCATATTCACATTCTCAACTCTAAATACTAGTGACATCTATTTGTTGGTGTTCTTGGTATAAAGTATACAATTGCAAACTCATTGTTTCAGAAGAGGCCTATATCTTCAATTTATAACCCCTATCACAGATGTCATTTTCTGGTCCTTAAACCCTCCCCTTCCTCTCAGACCAATATCCTTCACATGCTGTTGCATTACTAGTACCAAGCTGATTCCAACACTGACCATTACAAGGAAATATCAACTGCCTGATCACACTAAGTCACTTGGAGGCAGTGCAGCTGAAAGAACTCTGGAGTCAAAAAGGTCTTGGATCAATTTTTGCATCTGCCACTAAAGAGTTGTGTGGCTTTACACAAATTTCTCAATCATTCTGGGCTACTGTTTGCTCATCTGTAAAATGAGATTAATACTGACTTTACAGGATTGTTATGAGAATTCAATTACATAAAGTACATAAGTGAGGGCACAAATCTGGTGCTCAACAATTCTGAAGAAGTTTTTGGAGAACATGATTAACCTCTGACAATTATGTCTATATTCATCTAATATTTCTCCCATTTGACCATGTAATGACTGTTTCCTGCTTCTCCCATGTCTTAAATTCAAACTCTGTACTCATGTATGTTATAGCCTATGGATAAAGAGCCATCATTCACTTTGAACAGAAAAAGACTGATATGCTCATCTGTTATTTATAATTATTTCCTATCTCTAGTCTTCAAGGTCCTCAAAAGAAAACAAACAAAACTTAAAAAAATTTTTGCAATGCAACCTAAACATTTTCTGTTCAGTTCTTGTCTATTTTATAGTACAGGTTTGTTTTTATAATACAACTAGAGGTGCGGTGCACAGATTCGTGCACTGGTCAGGTCCCTCAGCCTGGCCTGCAGGGATCGGGCTGAAACCAGCAGTCCGACATCCCCTGAGGGGTCCTGGAGTGTGAGAGGGGACTCTGCAAAGTTGCTGTTGCTCGGCAGCTCCTGTGTTGAGTGTATGCCCCCTGGTGGTCAGTGCACATCATAGCTATCAGCTGGTCAGCCAGTTGGCTGGTTGGCTGGTCACTTAGGCTTTTATATATATACTAGAGGCCCGGTGCACAAAAATTTGTGCACTCGGGGGGCGGGGAAAGGGGGGTCCCCCAGCCCGGCCTGTGCCCTCTCTCAGTCTGGGACCCCTCGGCAGATAACGACCTGCTGGCTTTGGCCTGCTCCCGGGTGGCAGAGGGCAGGCCCTATCCCTAAGTGCAGCCCCTGGTCAGGCTCACAGCAGGGCCGATTGGGGAGTTGGGGCGCCACCC
>NW_005353441.1:143162-147699 GCF_000412655.1 Myotis brandtii
TGGCTGCCGGCTGCCATCTTGGCTGACAGTTAATTTGCATATACTCACTGATTAGCCAATGAAAAGGGTAGCGGTCGTACGCTAATTACCATGTTTCTCTTTTATTAGTGTAGATTACTTTTCTGGTATAGGAATGGAGCAATTGAACCTAAATTTTGAGCTTCAATGGGGTATTAATGATACTCTATGCCACTGGCAATGATGTCCAAGGTCCTATCCAACTGACCTAAAAGGATCTAGAAGTAAAGAAAGATGGACATCACAAGACAGCAGTTTTGGGGTGGGTCTATATCTTGTGACTTTACTAAAGATTCTAAACTTTCATTGAAAAACTTCACTTTCAGCTTTTTTCCACCCAGAGACAGTAAAGTGAGCTGATACCCTGTAACTCCACTGAAATGCTTATGGCTAGAAAAAGCTTCCAGCTAAGTAGCTCAGAAATAACAGCTTGCCATACTCAGGCAAGAAAAGGTCAACATGAATACTTACTTTAAGGTTAAGATTAGGTCTGAATGCATCAAAAAGGCAAAATGGCCCTAACTGGTTTGGCTCAGTGGATAGAGCATCAGCCTGTGGACTGAAGGGTCCCAGGTTCGATTCTAGTCAAGGGCATGTACCTTGGTTGCGGGCACATCCCCAGTGGGGAGTGTGCAAGAGGCAGCCGGTCGATGTTTCTCTCTCATCAATGTTTCTAACTCTCTATCCCTCTCCCCTCCTCTCTGTAAAAAATCAATAAAATATATTCTAAAATTTTTTTTTAAAAAAAAGGCAAAACAAATGCCTGCCCAGAGGAGCAAACTAGGACAAGGAATATTTTATTTTTGTTCTTATTTTTTCTCACCACCTGTACCCTCTATTCAAATTATTTAACATCTCTGAGGTTGATATCTGTATCTGTATGTAAAATGAGAATAACCTCAATCTCGTGCAGAGTGAAGTGAGAATTAGAATGCCTAGCACAGTATCTGCAACACAGTAGGAATGCAATAGACAACAGTTATTTTTACAACAGAGTTTGAGGTCTACATCACATAACACTTGGTTTATTTAATCCAGGACAAATGAATTAGAGATGTTATACAGTTTTTATTAAATGATTTCAACTCTGCCTAAAATTAATATAATTTCATGGCTGAAAGGAACCCAAGAGGTCATCTAAGGTTTTTTATTTAAATGTGTAAGAGTTTTGTTCAGGCAGAAATTTGATCTCATATCTTAGTTAGCTCAGACAAATTCTTCTCGTAAGGCATTCTGCAACTAAGCTATTCTGAAAAATATAGGTTGCTAAAGCCTCACAGCTAACATCATAGTTAAATGCTACAGAATACTTACTATAGTTGGTTTTTGTAAGCAAAATTCAATCAATTATTAAAGAAACCATGTATAGGTTGGTTAGGTGTTGTCTATGGCTATAACTTCATTTCATTTCTGCCAACTGTAAGACAGGGAGGAACACTCATTATAGAAGGGTAAGGGAGAGGAAACACTGACGCTTTGTCTCCCAGTTTTATAAACTATGTAGTTCTGGAGGGAAACTAAGATGGCAACGTTAGACTACCATTGTCAAAGAACCTATGGAGACCTGTAAGTAAACAGTAAAATCAGAACCACTTGAGTTGTGACTGAACATCAAATCACATGGGGAGTTTAAAAAGTACCCTGGATTTTTCTTCTCTAAGTTATAACAAAAACATTAAAAAATAATGAGGTATACAAGTGACAAAAGAAATAAATTAGACTCCATCAAAATTAAAAATGTTTGTGCTGAAAAAGATATCAACAAGAAAGTAAAAAGACTACCCAGAGAATGGTAGAAAATATTTGCAAATTATATATCTTATGAGACTTGAACCTGTATCAGTCTGGTGAACACCACTCACCCTTACCTGGTGACTCATTGTGAACTTACCTAACACAACTCCAGTACAACCAGAGGCTCTTTCAGTGACTGAGATTAACAGGCAGCTAGAAGGCAAAGGCAGGTGGAAGTGGATCTCGAGGTGCCTTGGGACATTTGTTGACCTGCCCCCGGGGCCCGGGGCCAGTAAAAGCCAGTCTTGGTGTACAGCTTGCTCCTTCCCACACATATCCATGCCCAGCAGTGATAGCTACAAACTGTGGATTGCTGTAGCTCTAAATAGGTTGTTGAGTGCCAGTCACAGGTAGCATTTACAATAGCCTTCACCAGAGTCCCTCCCAAAAGGCCCAGAAACAACACACCCAGTAGCCAGCTTCAGACAACACCAGAGTAGGATCAAATAACCTTCACAAGTGGCACACACAAATGGAGATCTCAGAAGGCACCAAACCCTGCTGAGGCAAATTCTGCTTCACGTGGTCAGCACCTGCACTGCAGCTCACATGCCAGGGTCGGAATTGAGCCTTGTAATCAGTCAGCTTGAGGGTCAATCCCATGCATGAATGTGCCAATAGCAATCAAGACTCAATTACAACAGGAGGGCCCACATAACCCACACAAGGGATATTCTTGGAGAACCCAGCTCAGGTGATCAAGGGTCTGCCATTGGGTCCCACAGGACACCCACTACATAAGGCCGCTCCACAAAGACTTGGAGTCATAGTGGATCTACCTAATACATAGAAACAAACATTAGGAGGCAGGCAAAATGGGGAGGCAAAGAAATAAGCCACAAATAAAGGAACAACAGAAATATCCAGAAAAAGAGCTATATGAAATAAAGGCAAGCAATTTATCAGACATAGAGTTCAAAGTAATGGTTATAAGGATGGTAAACAGCATGAAAAAAGACAAAGAAACCATGAAAAAGAACCAATAGGGGAGGGAAACTGGCTGCCGACGGGAACTGCAGGCTGCTAGATAGGGTGAGAGTGAGAGAACGAAAGGAGAGTGTGTGAACATGCGGGGAGTGTCATTATTTGTGAGTGAAGGACAACTATACTCCAAGGGACAGTTGGGGACTGGTGGACCGCCCCCCCCCCCGTGACCAGGCAGCCTCTACTGTGGCTGAAATCTCTCCTAGAGTGGCCAGCTCTGCCACAGAGGCCACACCATCTTAAAGGGGAGACGGCTGTGATAGGAGACTGACTGTGATCTGAACCCCAGCCTTACCTTCAACCAGGGAGATCTCGGATGCCTCCTGGGACCTTACAACCACAATGCCCAGGGACCAGTTACCTCAGCTGTAGCACAAATTGACTCGTGTGTAAATACAACTAAAGACAGACTGAGAACCAAAGAGAGCAGAGAGATCCCACCTACTTGAAAATAGGGTTGTGGCTTAGGACACAGAGGAGCCATGCATTGCAGGGAACTTCAATACTGTGCTGACTACCTGCAAGGAAAAAGACGTGCCAAGCAGAACAGTGGAGGAAGTGAACGACCTTCACTACTTCACATTTTTATTTTTTATCTTTTACTTAAGAAACTAATTTTTTCTCTCACTTGATTTTACCTTATTTTTATTATATTTTTATCTATTAGTATTAATACTATTATTTTATCCTTTTTTAAAAGTTTTATTTTATGTTATTTTTCTTTATTTTATTTTGGGATTCGTGTTGTATATTCTATTTTGATTTTCCCTTTAGCATTATTTTACTCTATCTCAATTTTTCCATTATGCCAACACTCTCTTCATCACTTTTCCCTTTTGTCCTGTTTCTCTTATCCTGTTCCTGCTGTAGCTTTTCTCTACCCTTTCTTTTTACTCCCTCTTAAAAATTGATCTTTCTCATACATCTAATTTCCTCTCCCCTGCTCCAAACCAATACACACTTCTCTCTTCGCTTTCTTCACTATCCAAATTATTTTTCTTTTTTTGCCTTTTTCTTTCTGTCTTGTTGTTTGTTTGATTATTGGTTAGTTGTTTTGTTTGTTTGTTTGTTTTTTTGCTTCTCTTTTTCCTCTCCCTGCTTGTTCTCTTCTTCCACTAATAGCTTAACTAATTCCAATCACCAACTCAAGCCTATCTACTCTCTATCCTCCTTTTCCAATAGCAAACAAATACATAGATAGATAGATTAAAGAAGAAGGAAAATTTTATATACATATATAAAATATCTTTTATGTGTATGTTTCAATATATATATATAAATTTTTAATGTAAATATTTCAATATATATGTATACACACATATATATATACATATATATATTTTTTTCTTTTCCTGTATTTAGTTTTTTACTTTTCTTCTTATACACCCATTATCTTTCTACAACCTCTATACTGAATTGTGACTATTTCCCCCATTCATTAATTCCTTGACCTTACCTCCTGGAAATAAGCTCTGCCTCCTCAGATTCATCTGGGTGTTTGTTGTTTGGAGGTGTGTTGTTTGCATTGTTTGGATTAGTTGTTATTTGTAGTTTGAATTCATCTTTGGGTGCTTGTTGTTTGCATTTTTTGGATTAGTTGTTTTATTGGAGTTTTCTCCCCATATACATATTCCCCCCCTTTTTTTCCTTCTCTCTCTTACATTTTTTCCTTTTCTCAATATAATTTTTGCACTCTTCTCTATTCCCTAATTCTCTTTTCTCTGGTGGTCACCTTTATTTA
>NW_005353441.1:147840-149818 GCF_000412655.1 Myotis brandtii
GGAGCGATCATGGAGAGACAAAGAAACAGCCCACATACAAAAGAAAAGGAGGAATCATCAGAAAAGGAAGGAAATGAAATGGAGGCAAGCAATATGACAGAGAATGAATTCAGAGCAATAGTCATAAGGTCGCTGAAAAGGATGGAAGACAAATTCAACAATATGTGTAAGAACCAAGAGGATATGAAGAAGAACCAAGAAGAAATGAAAAATGACATAGCTGCAATAGAGAACTCAATAGGAAGCATCAACAGTAGAATAGGAGAAGCAGAGGACTGCATCAGTGAGATAGAAGACAAGGTAGGAAAAAATACCCAAACAGAACAGCTTCTAGAAAAAAAAATTAAAAAGCAGGAGGAGAGCCTAAGAGAACTCTGGGACAACACAAAACGACATCAGGCCAGACGGGAATGGAAGGAAATATACAAAGTAATGCAAAGCAAGGAACTGAATCCAAGAATATCATACCCAGCAAGGATATCAATCAAAATTGAAGAGGAAATGAGGAGCTTCACAGACAAAAAGAAAAAAAAAGGCTAAGGTAGTTTATTACCACCATGCCAGCAATGCAAGAAATGCTAAAGGGCTACTGTAAAAAGAAGAAATGGAAATAGAAGAAGGAACACAGGCATAAAGAATAAAAATGGCAACAAACAGGTACCGATCAACAATAACCTTAAATGAAAATGGATTAAATGCACCAATCAAAATACATAGTGTAGTTGAAAGGATAAGAAAACATGACCCATATATTTGCTGTCAAAGAAGACCCACCTCAGAACAAAGGACTCTCAGAATGATAGAGAAGGGATAGAAAACAAATTCTGCAGGCAATTGTAAGTGAGAAAAAAGCTAGGATAGCAATACTTATATCTGACAAATTAGACTCAAAGTGAAGGCCATAACAAGAGATATAGGAGGGCCACTCATAATACTAAAGGGAAAAAATCAACAAGAGTATAAAACTCTAGTAAACATATATGCACCCAATACAGGAACAACCAAATACATAACAAAACTTCTGGAAGATATCAAGGGAGAGATGGACAGCAATACAATCATAGTAGGGACTTTAATACTCCATTGACAACACTGGAAAAATCCTCTAAACAAAAAATCAGCAAAGAAGCAGCAATCCTAAATGACTCACTAGATCAGATGGAATTAATTGACATCTTCAGAACATTCCACCCCAAAGCCAGAGAATATACATTCTTGTCAAGTGCACACGGGTCATTTTTAAAGATAGACCACATATTGGGGCACAGGCAAAGTCTATTCAAATTCAAGAAGATAGAAATTATATCAAGCATCTTCTCAGATCACAAGGGCATAAAACTAGAAATCAACTACAATAAAAACAATGGAGAACTCAATAGGAAGCATCAACAGTAGAATAGGAGAAGCAGAGGACTGCATCAGTGAGATAGAAGACAAGGTAGGAAAAAATACCCAAGCAGAGCAGCATCCAGAAAAAAAAAAAAACTTAAAAAACAGGAGGAGAACCTAAGGGAACTTTGGGACAAGACGAAATGAAATAACATCTGCATAATAGAGGTCCTAGAAGGTCAGGAAACTGAGCAAAGAATAGAAAACCTGTTTGAAGAAATAATGACAAAAAACTTCCCTGATATAGGGAAGAAAAAACTCACACAAGGCCAAGAAGCTCACAGAGTCCCAAACAAGATGAAGCCCAAAAGATTGACACCAACAAAGATAATTAAATTGGCAAACATAAATGACAAAGTAAGAATCTTAAAGGCTGCCAGAGAGAGACAGAAAGTTACCTACAAGGGCTCTCCTATTAGAATATCAGCTGACTTCTCAACAGAAACACACCAGGTTAGAAGGGAATGGAATGAAATATACAAAGTGATGCAAAGCAAGGGACTGAATCCCAGAATACTATACCCAGCAAGGCTATCATTCAAAATTGAAGGTGGAATCAGGAGCTTCACAGACAAAAAAGGACTAAGAG
>NW_005353441.1:150450-153065 GCF_000412655.1 Myotis brandtii
GGAGCGATCATGGAGAGACAAAGAAACAGCCCACATACAAAAGAAAAGGAGGAATCATCAGAAAAGGAAGGAAATGAAATGGAGGCAAGCAATATGACAGAGAATGAATTCAGAGCAATAGTCATAAGGTCGCTGAAAAGGATGGAAGACAAATTCAACAATATGTGTAAGAACCAAGAGGATATGAAGAAGAACCAAGAAGAAATGAAAAATGACATAGCTGCAATAGAGAACTCAATAGGAAGCATCAACAGTAGAATAGGAGAAGCAGAGGACTGCATCAGTGAGATAGAAGACAAGGTAGGAAAAAATACCCAAGCAGAGCAGCATCCAGAAAAAAAAAAAAACTTAAAAAACAGGAGGAGAACCTAAGGGAACTTTGGGACAAGACGAAATGAAATAACATCTGCATAATAGAGGTCCTAGAAGGTCAGGAAACTGAGCAAAGAATAGAAAACCTGTTTGAAGAAATAATGACAAAAAACTTCCCTGATATAGGGAAGAAAAAACTCACACAAGGCCAAGAAGCTCACAGAGTCCCAAACAAGATGAAGCCCAAAAGATTGACACCAACAAAGATAATTAAATTGGCAAACATAAATGACAAAGTAAGAATCTTAAAGGCTGCCAGAGAGAGACAGAAAGTTACCTACAAAGGATCTCCCATCAGACTATCGACTGATTTCTCAACAGAAACACATCAGGCCAGAAGGGAATGGAATGAAATAAAAAGCATCATGGCAACAAACGCAAAATGAAAACACAATAATCCAAAATCTATGGGACACAGCAAAAGCAGTCTTGAGAGGGAAGTTCATAGCTCTGCAGGCCTATATAAAAAAAAACAAACAAACAAGAAAAGATAGTAATAAATTATCTAACCCTACAACTCAAAGAGTTAGAAAGAGAGCAACAAGAAATGCCCAGTGTAAGCAGAAGGAAAGAGATAATAAAGATCAGAGCAGAGATAAATGACAGAGACCAAAAAAAAAAAAATACAAAAGATCAACAAAACCAAGAGATGGTTCTTTGAAAGGATAAACAAGATTGATGAACCTCTAGCCAGGCTCACCAAGCAGCAATGAGAGATGACCCAAATAAACTAAATCAGAAATTGAAGAGGTGAAGTAACAACCGATCCCACAGAAATACAAAAAATTATGAAAGATACTATGAACAATTCTATTCCAACAAAATGGACAACCCAGATGAAATGGACATATTCTTAGAAAAATACCCACTCCCAAAGCTCAATCAAGAAGAATGAAAAAACCTGAATAGACTGATAACTATCGAAGAAATTGAAGCAGCGATCAAAAGTCGTCCAGCAAACAAAAGCTCTGATCTGGATCGCTTTACAGGGGAGTTCTACCAAGCATTCAAAGAAGAACTAAAACCTATCCTCTACAGACGATTTCAAAAAATTCAAGAGGAAGGCACACTTCCAAGCTCTTTCTATGAAGCCAGCATTACACTAATTCCAAAACCAGATAAAGACACCACAAAAAGAGAGAACCACAGGCCAATATCTTTGATGAACAATGATTCTAAAATCTTCAACAAAATTCTAGCAAATTGAATTCAGCATTACATTAGAAAGATTGTACACCATGACCAAGTGGGATTTATTCCAGGGATGCAAGGGCGGTACAATATCTGCAAATCAATAAATGTGATACATCACATAAACAAACTGAGAGAAAAAAAATCACATAATCATGTCAATCCATGCAGAAAAAGCATTTGACAAAATCCAAAACACTTTCTTGATAAAAACTCTAAGCAAAGTGGGAATAAACATAATAAAAGCCTCAACATAAGAAAAGCCTTATACAACAAACCAACAGCCAACATCATACTCAATGGACAAAAACTAAACTCATTTCCCCTAAGAACAGAACAAGATAGGGATGCTCACTTTCACCACTCCTGTTCGATATAGTACCTGAAGTGCTAGCCATAGCGATCAGACAAGAAGAAAAAAGAAAAGGAATCCAAATTGGAAAAGAAGAAGTAAAAGTGTCCTTATTCGCAGATGACATGATATTATACATAGAAAACCCCAAAGACTCCATCAAAAAACTACTGGACCTAAGTGAATTTGGCAAAGTATCAGGATACAAAATTAACACCCAGAAATCTATGGCCTTATTATACACTAATAATGAACTCACAGAAAGAGAAGCAAAAAAAATGCCATTTACCATTGCACCAAAAAATTAAGATACCTAGGAATAAACTTAATTAAGGATGTAAAAGACCCGTACTCGGAAAACTACAGGGCATTGAAAAAAGAGATAGAGGAAGACATGGAAAAATGGAAGAATATACCATGTTCATGCATTGGTAGAACAAATATCATTAAGATGTTCATATTACCCAAAGCAATCTATAAATTCAACGCAATCCCCATTAAAATACCAATGGCATACTTCAAAGACCTAGAACAAACTCTCCAAAAATTCATCTGGAATAAAAAAAGACCCCAAATAGCTGCAGCAATCTTGAGAAAGAAGAACAATGTAGGAGGGATCACAATACCAGATATCAAGCTATACTACAAAGCCACTGTTCTCAAAACTGCCTGGTACTAGCACAAGAACAGACATATAGAC
>NW_005353441.1:154307-157969 GCF_000412655.1 Myotis brandtii
ACCAATGGACACAAGATAGTGGGGGGGGGGGGAGGAGAGGCTGGGGGAAGATCAATGGGGGAAAAAAGGAGACATATGTACTACTCTTTGTAATACTTTAAGCAATAAAATAAATTTTTTAAAAAAGAACCAATCAGAAATGAAGAATACACTGGAAGGAATAGACAGTATGTTGGATGAAGCAGCGAATCTAATCAGTGATTTGGTAGACAAGGTAGAAAAAATACCCAATCAGAGCAACAAAAGGAAAAATATTTTTTTAAAAAAGAGGATAGTTGAAAGGACTTTTGGGACAATATGAAGTGTAACAGCATCTCCATCATAGGGTTACCAGAATGAGAAAAGAGAGAGAAAGGAATGGAGAACCTTTTGAAGAAATAATGACTGAAAACTTCCCTAACCTGGTTAAGGCAAAAGAAACTCAAGTCCAGGAAGTGCAGTGAGTCCCAAACAGAAAGATACATCATAATTAAAATGGTAAAGGTTACAAAGAGAGAATCTTAAAAGCAATAAGAGAATGACAGTCGGTTACCTACAAGGGAGCTCCCATAAGCCTGTCAGCTTATTTACCAACAGAAACCTTTCAGGCCAGAAGGCATTGGCATGAAATATACAAAGTACTGGGGGAAAAAAGACCCACAACCAAGACAACTTTACCCAGCAAGGCTATCATTTAAAAATGAAGGAAAAATAAAGAGCATTTCAGATGAAAAAAGCTAAAGGAGTTTGTTACCACAAAACGAGTATTATAAGAAATGTTAATGGACTTGCAAGAAGAAGAAGAAACCCAGAGGAACATAGTTTAAATATGTACCTATCTATAATCACTTTAAATGTAGATGTCTTAAATGCTCCAATCAAAAGACATAGGGTAGCAGAATGGTTAAGAAAACAAGACCCATATATATGCTGTTTATAAGGGACCCACCTGAGAATGAAAGATACACACAGGCTAAAAGTAAAGAGATGGAAAAAAATATTGCATGTAAAAGGAAATGAAAAAGAAAAGGTGGGATGCTAATACTTATATCTGAAAAAACAGACTTTAAAACAAAGGCTATAGGAAGACACAAAGAAGGACACTATATAATGATAAAGGGAGTAATCCATCAACAGGATACGATCCTTGTAAACATTTATGCACCCAACATAGGAGCACCTAAATATGTAAAGCAAATCTCAATGGACATAAAGGGAGAGATTAAGAGTAATACAGTCATAGTAGGGGATTTTAAAACCCCATGGACATCAATAGATAGATCTTCCAGATGGAAAATCAACAAGGAAATGGTGGCCTTAAATGACACACTGTATCAGATGGATTTAATTGATATCTTCAGAGCATTTCACTCCAAAGCAGCAGAATATAAATTCCTTTCAAGTGCACGTGGAACATTTTCTAAGATAGACCACATGTTAGGACACAAAACAAGTTTCAATAAATTTAAGAAGACTGAAATCTTATCAAGTATCTTCTCTAACCACAATGGTATGAAACTGGAAATCAATCACAAGAAAAAACTGAAAAACACACAAAGACCTGGAGGCTAAATAACATGTTACTAAACAATGAATGGGTTAACAATGAGATTAAGGAAGAAATCAAAAGTTAACTGAAAACAAATGAAAATTAACACACAACAGACCAAAATCTATGGGTAACAGTGAAAGCAATCCTGAGAGGGAAGTTCATAGCTTAACAGGCCTACCTCAGGAAGCAAGAAAATCTCAAATAAACAATCTAACTTTACACTTAAAGAAACCTGAGAAAAATAACAACCAAGAAAGCCCAAAGTGAGTAGCAGGAATAAAATAATAAAAATAAAGAGAAGAGCAGAAATACTCAAAATAGAGTCGGAATAAAAAATACAAAGGATTAATGATACAAAGAGCTGTTTTTTTTTTTAAAGATAAACAAGATTGACAAACCTTTAACCAGACTCATCAAGAAAAAAGAGAGTGGACCCAAATAAATAAAATTAGAAATGAAACAGGAGAAATAACCATGGACACCAAAGAAATAAAAGGCATTGTAAGTAAATATTACAAACAACCATATGCCAACAAATCGGACTATCTGAACAAAGTGGATAAATTCCACAAACATACCCTTTCCAAAACTGAATCAGGAAGAATCAGAGAATCTGAATAGATTACAAGTAGGGTAATTAAATCAGTAATCAAAACACTTCCAATAAACCAAAGCATTGGACCTGAATGGTTTCACAGGTGAATTTTACCAAACATTCAAATAAGAACTGACACCCATTCTTCTCAAACTATTTCAAAAATTCAAGAGGATGGAAAACTCCTAAGCTCATTTTATGAGGCCAGCATTATCCTAATTCCAAAACTAGATAAAAAGACTACAAAGAAAAAAATTACAGGCCAATATTCCTAATGAACATAGATGCTAAAATCTTCAACAAAATATTAGCAAACCAGATCCAGCAATACATTAAAAAGATCATACACCATGATCAAGAGGGATATATTCTGGGGATGCAAGGTAGGTGCAATATCCACAATAAAAACATAATATAACACACATAAAAATGAAACTTAAAAACCACATGATCATATCAATGGATGCAGAAAAAACTTTTGATAAATCCAGCACCATTTATGATAAAAACTGTCAGCAAAGTGGGAATAGAAAGAACATAACTCAACATAATAAAGGCCATATATGAGAAACCCAGAGCCAACATCACATTCAATAGGCAAAAATCATAAGCATTCCACTTAAGATTTGGAACAAGACAAGATGTCTGCTTTCACCACTCTTATTTTTTTTTATTGTTCAAAGTATTACAAATAGTAGTACATATGTGTCCTTTTTCCTCCATTGATCTCCCCCCGGCATACCCGCCCCTACCCAGCACATGCCCTCAATCCCCTAGTGTCTGTGTCCATTGGTTATGCTTATATGCATGCATACAAGTCCTTTGGTTGATCTCTTATCCCCCTCAACCTACCCCTGCCTTCCCACTGAAGTTTGACAGTCTGTTTGATGCTTCTTTGTCTCTGTATCTATTTTTGTTCATCAGTTTATGTTGTTCACTAGAGGCCTGGTACACAAAATTCATGCACTCAGGGGGGTCCCTCAGCCCGGCCTGCACACTCATGCAGTCCGGGAGCCCTCGGGACAGTCAGACATCGTTAGCGCCACTGCATTCGCCAGCTGTGAGTCTGGCTTCTGGCTGAGCGGCGCTCCCCCTGTGGGAGTGCACTGACGACCAGGGACAGCTCCTGCATTGAGTATCTGCCCCCTGGTGGTCAATGCGCATCATGGTGACCGGTAGTTCTGCCATTAGGTAAATTTGCATATTAGCCTTTTATTATATAGGATTATATTCCACAAATGAGTGAGATCATGTGATATTTATTTTTCTCTAACTGGCTTATTATGCTTAGCACAATGCTCTCCAGGTCCATCCATGCTGTTGCAAATGGTAAGAATTCCTTCTTTTTTACAGCAGCTTAGTATTCCATTGTGTAGATGCACCACAGTTATCTAATCCACTCGACTGCTGATGGGCACTTAGGCTGTTTCCAAACCTTAGCTATTGTAAATTGTGCTGCTATGAACATAGGGTGCATATATCCTTTCTGATTGGTGTTTCTGTTTTCTTGGGATATATTCCTAGAAGTGGGATTAC
>NW_005353441.1:158474-167365 GCF_000412655.1 Myotis brandtii
CTTTTCATTTTGATGTAGTCCCATTTGTTTACTTTCTCTTTAGTTTCCATTGCCCTAGGAGCTGTATCAGTGAAGATATTGCTATGACAAATGTCTGCTATTTTTCTGCCTATAGTTTCTTCTAGGATTTTTATGGTTAGGAAAAACTTGCGTTTCAGTCCTTTATCCATTTTGAGTTTTTTTGTGTATGGTGTAAGTTGGTGGTCTAGTTTCATTTTTTTGCATGTATCTGTCCAATTTTCCCAACATCATTTATTGAAGAGACTGTCTTGTCTCCATTGTATGCTCTTGCCTCCTTGTCAAATATTAATTGAGCGTAATGGCTTGGATCAATTTCTGGGTTCTCTATTTTGTTCCACTGGTCTATATGTCTGTTCTTGTGCCAGTACCAGGCAGTGGCTTTGTAGAATAGCTTGATATCTGGCATTGTGATCCCTCCAACTTTGTTCTTCTTTCTTAAGATTGCTGCAGCTATTTGGGGTCTTTTTTTTTTTCCAGATGAATTTTTGGAGAGTTTGTTCTAGGACTTTGAAGTATGCCATTGGTATTTTAATGGGGATTGCATTGAATTTACAGATTCCTTTGGGTAGTATGGACATTTTAAGAATGTTGATTCTACCAATCCATGAACATTATATATTCTCCCAATTGTTTATGTCTTTCTCTATCTCTTTTTTCAGTGTCCTGTAATTTTCTGAGTACAGGTCCTTTACGTCCTTGGTTAAGTTTATTCCTAGGTATCTTAATTTTTTTGGTGCAATGATAAATGGGGTTGTTTTTTTTTAGTTTCCTTTTCTGTGAGTTCATTATTGCTGTATAAAAAAGCTATAGATTTCTGCATGTTAATTTTGTATCCTGCTACATTGCCAAATTCATTTATTAATTCTAGTAGTTTTTTTGATGGAGTCTTTAGTGTTTTCTAAGTATAATATTATGTCATCTGTGAATAAGGACAATTTTAGTTCTTCTTTTCCAATTTGGGTGCCTTTTATTTCTTCCTCTTTTCTGATCGCTATGGCTAGTACTTCCAGTACTATGTCAAGCAGGAGTGGCAAGAGTGGGGATCCCTGTCTTGTTCCTGTTCTTAGAACAAATGGTTTTAGTTTTTCCTATTGAGTATGATATTGGCTGTAGGTTTGTCATATAAGGTTGTTATGTTGAGGTATGATCCCTCTATTCCCATTTTGCTGAGAGTTTTTACCAGGAAAGGGTGGTGGATTTTGTCAAATGCCTTGTCTGCAGCAATTGATAAGATTATGTGATTTTTGTCTCTTAATTTGTTTATGTGATGTATCACATTTACTAGTATTGATTTGTGGATATTATACCAGCCTTGCATCCCTGGAGTAAATCCCACTTGATCATAGTGTATGATCTTTCTAATGTAATGCTGGATCCGATTTGCTAGAATTTTGTTGAGGATTTTAGCTCTATGTTCATCAGGGGTATTGACCTATAATTCTCTTTCTTTGTAGTGTCTTTATCTGGTTTGGGTAATGCAGGCTTCATAGAAAGAGCTTGGAAGTGTGCCTTCCTCTTGAATTTTTTGGAATAGTCTGAGAAGGATAGGTTTTATTCTTTGACTGGAGTGGATAAGCAGAAAAGTAAAAACCAAAATAATTAATAAATTAAAAAAATAAAAAGACAAAATTTGTTTTCCTTTAATCTGAGCAGATAGGCTTGAGTTTAGTGAGTGAAACTAATTAAGCAATTAGGAGAAGAAGAGAGCAAGAGAGGAGAGGAAAAACAAAAGCATAAAAAATTGGGTAATGAAGAAAGAAAAAAGAGAAGGGTGCATGGACTTGGAGCAGGGGATTGGAAATTAGATATACGAGTAAGCCAACAGAGACTACTATAATAATAACACGTCAATAAAGCAGATTAAGAAGATCAATTTTTAACAAGGGGTAAAAAGAAAGGAAAGAGAAAAACTAAAGCAGGAGCAGGAGAAGAGAAACAGGATGAAAAAGGGAGAAGTGAAGAAGAAAAGGGTGGGGAAAAAAGAAAATATAAGATAAAGTAAAATAATGATAAAAATAATGCAAAAAATAAAAGGTTCATAAAAAAATTCAAAAATAATCCTATATAATAAAAGGCTTATATGTAAATTGTCCCCTCGGGAGTTTGACTGACTGGGACTTTGACCACTTGCTATGACGTGTGCTGACCACCAGGGGGCAGCACGGAATGAAGGAAGGCCCTGGCTAGCAGCCAGCAGCCAGGGGAAGGAAGGCCCCAGCTGGCAGTCGGAAGTCCCTGATCAGCCCTGATCGCCGGCCAGGCCTAGGGACCCTACCTGTGCACGATTTCGTGCACTGGGCCTCTAGTATAAAATAAAGCAAATTTTTTTTTTCTTTCTTAAGTAAGAGATAAATAATAAAAAAGTGAAGTGTTGTTCACTTCAGCCTAGTTTTAATGTCCCATTGGGGCTGGTTTAAGACCCCTCTCTTCTGTTCTGTCTGCCACTTCTCACTTTCCTATTAGGTCAGTGGTTCTCAACCTTGGCTGCACTTAGAATCACCTGGGAATCTTTTTAAAATCCTGATTTCTGGGCCTCATCTTCCGGAAATTCTGTTTCTTTGTTATGGGGTGGGGCCACAACATTAGTAAACAAATATACAGAATTTCCGGAGGATGAGGCCCAGAAATCAGGATTTTAAAAAGATTCCCAGGTGATTCTAATGTGCAGCCAAGGTTGAGAACCACTGTGTTAGGTAGTTAGCACCTTGTTGAAGTTCCCAGAGATCCACTGCTCCTGTCTGTCTCCACAGCCTTGGTTTCAGGCAGGTGGGACCAATCTGCCTGATTTGTCTGCCTGCTTTCAGTTGTATTTACACAAGCATCTATTTCTGACACAGGCTTTAGGTGGGGGTGTTGCTGTATTAGTTTCTGGGACCAACCGGCCCCTCAACCCGTTCCCCGAGGGCTCCCTGGGGCTATTCAGATTCTTTGTTTCTTCTGCAGAGCTCAAGGCTGGGTGCAGCTGCACTAGTTGTCTGTGGGTGCTGGCTCTTTAGGAGAAAAATTGCTGCTTAGGGTTGGAGGGACAGGAATGTCCCAGTGCCAGATTCCTGGTCACCTCTCCCTGTTTTGCTCCCCTCCACAGCCACTCCCCAGCCTCCACAAAACTGCATCTCCACCTGCACACAGCCTCGGTGAGTGTTTATAATTGAAAGGTCCTAAGAACTGGGTTTAGTGAGTAAAAACAAGGATAATATAAAGCCAAAACAGCCACGCTGCTGCGTGTTTTTCCCCTCCACCCTCCACCCCTATACTGCGTGGCTAGGGCAGTTCTTCAGGCTGCCTTTCTGGGCACAGCCTCTTGCAGCTGTGAACTTAGATCTAGATTCCCCGGCTGCCAGCAGCCCTGTGGACCCCCTTCCACAGTTGAGTGTTACACGTGTCCTCAAGGGAAGTGGACTTTGTGCAGTGCACGTTTCTTCTGACCCTCTCATCCTGGTAGTCGGGCGTCTCTCTCTTCAGCCCAGATCTCCGATCCTACTATTCTCCAGGCGTCCTCTGTCCTTTCCGGCCACACATTGTCTCACCAGCTGTGTTTAATTCACCAATTTCAGGTGGATGTTATTTGGTTTCATTGTTTCTTCTATCTGCTCCATGAGAAGGCACAGGACACGTCTGGCTATTTAGCTGCTATTTTCCCTTTTGTTTTATGGCAGAATAATTTCCCATTGTACCTATCTGTATACCACCTTTTTCTTTATCCATTCATCCATTGATGGACACTTAGGTTGTTTCCATGTCTTGGCTATTGTAAATAATGCTGTAATGAACATGGGAGTACAGATATCTCTTTGAGATAGTGATTTTATCTCCTTTGGATATAAACCCAGGTGTTGTTGTTTTTTCTTTTTGGTTTTTTTAAAAACAACTTTGGCATAGGAGACTTCCTTTTTATAAACTTAAAATTATATTAGTAAAATTCATTCATACCACTCAGCTTTGCTGCAGTTCATTGGTATGACTGCTGTTTAATATTTCATTGTATGAATATATCATAGTTTATCCATATGTTAGCCCAGTGATGGTGAACCTATGACACGCGTGTCAGAGATGACACGCGAACTCATTTTTTTGGTTGATTTTTCTTTGTTAAATGGCATTTAAATATATAAAATAAATATCAAAAATATAAGTCTTTGTTTTACTATGGTTGCAAATATCAAAAAATTTCTATATGTGACACGGCACCAGAGTTAAGTTAGGGTTTTTCAAAATGCTGACACGCCGAGCTCAAAAGGTTCGCCATCACTGTGTTAGCCTGTTGATGGGCATTCGAGTTGTTAGATTTTGCTACTGTAAATTCTTATCTAAGTCTATTATTGTATACATGTATGTGGTTTTTCAGGGTTAGAGATTTAGGAATTCACAATTCTAATGCAACTGAAACAAGTATGTAGTGCAGTGGTTCTCAACCTTGGCTGCACGTTAGAATCACCTGGGAATCTTTTTAAAATCCTGATTTCTGGGCCCCATCCTCCAGAAATTCTGCTTCTTTGTTATGGGGTGGGACCACAACATTAGTAACAAAGGAGCAGAATTTCCAGAGGATGAGGCCCAGAAATCAGGATTTTAAAAAGATTCCCAGGTGATTCTAATGTGCAGCCACGGTTGAGAACCACTGATGTAGTGGATGAGGGAGAAGGCAATGGAGATCATCCAGAGTGTTGCAATATGTGTCAGAACCAGTAAGAAGACCAACTGGTAGGGATGGGGATGCTGTGGAAGCCCAAGAAACATTATGAATGGCAGTTGGTCTTAGTTTTCTAATCTTATTTTGCTCTACTGGGCTGCAGCAAGTAGAGTTAAAGCTTGGAACAATAGCAGTGGGTACAGATAGGACCTAGTGCCATATAAAATTTGACAATGCCAACACATCTAGAGAACTTGGGTTCTGCCTTCCCTAGACCCTCCACCCTTCTTGTTCTTGGTGGTCAGTCCCGTTCCTTTGCATCCCCTAAGTTTTCTTTCTGCATTGGGCTATGGTATATACCAGAGGTGCTGGAAGGGTAAGAGAGGAGCCTGACTTTGGGTGTACATGAAAGCATTCTCTGGGAGTGGGGGAAAGATGCAAATTCTAAAATAAGGAGTTTTTAACTGTCCTTGACTGCATGAAAGTTTCATGACTGCATTAAAGTAAGAAACACTTCCAGGAGTTAGGGTTTATTTTAGTTGGTTCTAATGGAAAAAACATGAATCTGGGACTGTGAGCTGGATCAGCTACAAGGGAATGAACCTGAAGAAAGAGGGGAAGAGGGATTTACATAAACTTAGGAATGAGACAAAGCAATAGGCAGTTCAGGGCCTAAACCAAGGGCTTGGCAATGTGGAAAAGGAAAACTACACAGGTACATACGGGGATATAGAACTCATATTTAATCAGGGCTTTACATTTTAAATGAGCTTTCAAATCACACTATATCTAATCTCCACACTAACCCAGTAAAGTAGGTATTACCATTATTGTCATTTTATAGGAACTGAGGCTGAGAGATAAGTAAGCACGTTTAAAGTTTCATAGCAAATAAGTAGCAGACCTGCAACTTGAACCTAGGTCCCTAAATGCAAAATCAAAGTCTGAGTTATTGCCCCAGTGATTTAAAACTAAGTTATTAAAGTGTGTTGCAAATACTTTATTGCTAACAGAGTACTGAAGGTCACTAAAGATTTACATAAATAAAACCTGTAATAGATTTAATAGTGTTTCTGTAATAGTGTCACTTTCATTTGAAGTCTTCTATGTTTCTTGAGCATGAAAGGGGCCAGCCTGCTAGAAAAATGTTGGGGTCCTGCCCCAGCAGGTCCAGGGGTTCCCCAAGGTGTGGACAGAGTCGGCGAAGAAGGAATGACACGGAGACAGCCTTCAGTTGATCAGCAGCCTAGTCAGGACCTCTAGCCAGGAACTCCAGCCAAGTTCTGATTAGGATCTCCAGCGAAGTTCTGGTTAGGATCTGATGTTTATTGTCTTGTTACATCTGTATTTATACCAGTTGATTTTAATCCTGTCAATTTCTATTCCAAAGGTTAGGGCATTTCTTATCTCCATTCCAGGGAGTAAAGATTATGTAGCTTAAGCGTGATTGTTTGTAGTTAAAGTGATTAACTACCCGCCTGGCACTTAGTTAAGGGGTTGTATCCCCTCCCTAACCTCAGGGAAAAATCCCCACCTGGGGAAACAACCTTTCTCGGAGAGGTGACCTTGGTTAAAACACATGGCGCTAAGGAGAGCAAACATATTAAGAACAATATGCTATATATGCCAGGTCCCTTGAAACATATGCTGTGCAGATGTTTCTTTCCTGCAGCGACTGTGTCAAGCAGCAAGGATGGACCGGCTTCCAGCAGAAAAATGCAGAAAATCCCAAGGATCCCAGAGGGGGAGTCCCCGATGTGAATGCTATTCAAGCTGTGAATTATGCCGACAAAAGGTCAAGGTCTGCCACACTATACTATAACAGAGAAATAATAAAATTTGGGAAATGAAGAGTGAGATAATAAATATGCAATGATAAATTACAATGCAATTTTTATTTCATCCTTTGTTTTAAATGTGAGAATGGAAAATTATGTGTGTTGCACAGAGCTGCCCTTTGAAGAAGCCGGTAGTAGACAGCATTATTACTGTGGTACAGGAAGAGAACTGGAAAGGGCCCACAGGCTGTTCCCTCATGAACAAATATTTATAACAATTTTCTCCCTCAATCTCTCAATGACTTACTAAATATTTGCCATTTTTTACAACTCCTGTAGCTTCATAGACATTTGCATTGTCTACTGCCTATGACTGAAGATCTTTCAAATACAGATTTCTCTTTTAAAACAGGGACTTTTGGATGGGCCTATAACATGTTTCTTTTAATCTATAAACATTCATTAACTACTTGACTATTAGGTCATCTTATGCTAGTTGCCATGATAAGGTAGAAGGGATCCCTGGCTTCTTGTGGCTTATAACCTAGCTGAGAAGATGAGAGAAGAACATGAAAGAGATCTAGAAAATATGTCTTTTAAGCATGCACACAGAAGAATATAAACTAAGAAGATGAGCTATCTGAATGGAGGTTCATTAAGGCCATAACACTTCAGAATTGGGTCCTAAAAAGATGGATAAGGATTAGAAGTAGAGAAGTAAGAAGGAAGTCCAGAAGGGGCATTGGTTTAGCAAAACCAAGAGGCTGGAACCAGCAAGGTCTGGTGAAAAAAGTAAGACTACTTATGTTGCTGCTGTGATTGCTGCCCAATGGCAATGTTACATGACACATTAAGCATGAGTATGCTTTTGGTTTTTTTGTAGTCCCTGATTTCTTTGAAATCTCCAAATCAATAAGCTCTCCCACACCACACTGCTTCTGTATTCAACTTTTATGAGAAGTAACACTTCATATTTTTACCTCACTATATAGTTTACATAGCATTTGCACATAGATCATTTTGTTTGACCTTTATAGCACTTCTGTGAAATGACATGGAGGCTGACTTGCTACAAGTCAGAGGACCACAAAGTGGGGGAGCTCAGGACTTCAAACGAGATCAGATTCAGCCCAATATTTAACATTTACATGTACAGTTTTGACCAATAATTGATATTAATAATATTATTAAGGTCCTATAAGATTATGAACACATCTTGCATCAGAAATTATTAGATTATGTCTGGCGTAATTTTATGTTTAGTACCAAAGATTAAAAAAATCCATATTAAATATGTAGAATTTATTATATGATCTTTAAGATGGCTTCTAATAGGCTTAGTTGAATACTATGCCTGAGATTTATTTCTAATTACAATGTTATATAATCCTCACCTAACAGCCTTATACACAGTTAACACCTTACTGACTGGGCACCATTTAAGAGGTTCCACAGAAGTGAGCTTTCCGAAGTCACACAACTAATAGCAAACTTTAAAATGTGACAGGAATCTTTCAAAATATTTTGAGATTTCCTGTCTTGTCATGTCAGATATAGTTGTCTACTGAGGACTAAGCATCCTTATGAAAATCCCCTATGGGCTATACAGTGGGATGCTCTGTGTTTACCAAGGCATGCAGGGAAGTGTGAACCCCCACATGAACAGTCCCAAATGATTTCACTTTTCTAGTCTTCTGTTTTTAGACTTTTGCTGTTCTTTACACTGCTAACTATGCCTTCTGAGGGTATTGGTGTTCTCACAGCTAGTAGTCCCCTTCTCCCATTCTAATTAGTTGTCTTCCAACTAAGCTCATTTCACCAGTAAGTTACATTTATTTTATAAACAACACTAAGACTAGAGGTTTAGTGAGTTTGGCACCAAGCCTCTCTTACAGGAGTAGAGTGAGAGGCCTCAGTGGATTGAGATTTTGCTCCCAGATCATAGGGTTTCTATCCTCCTTCCTTTTGGGGGTTCTAGATATTTGAGGTTGCTAAATAAAAGACCTCAGAATAATTGGGTTGTAACAAGAATAATTACATTTTGTTTACAAAACTCACATTCTGTATGTTTCTGAAAGATGGAACAAAATAAGATATAATAATTAAACTATCTAAGTAATAACAGTTTGTGATATATAATTTTTATTTTTTAATTTTAAAATCATTGATGGAAGAAGAAAAAAGAACTCTTAAGACATTTAAAATATTCTATCTTAAACTTTAACAGCACTTTCTATTTTTCTAAGTGCTTTAGTGTGTATTGTCTCTTTTGATCATCAAAATCCTATGAAGGAAGCAGGATAGCTCCTTTTCTCAACTATTAAAGTGGCTATGTGATTGTGGTGTTTAAGAAAAAGCATTCTTGCCTTAGCCCAGCCGTGGGCAAACTACGGCCCGCGGGCCGGATCTGGCCCGTTTGAAATGAATAAAACTAAAAAAAAAAAAAAGACCGTACCCTTTTA
>NW_005353441.1:167600-183038 GCF_000412655.1 Myotis brandtii
AGGAGGCAGCCTATCAATGATTCTCTCTCATCATTGATGTTTCTATCTCTCCCTCTCCATTCCTCTCTGAAATAAATAAAAATATATTTTTAAAAAGCATTCTTATTTGTTGTACCTATATCCTGAGAAGTACTAGATAGATTAGTATTGTTCTCAGTTTACAGTTGATACTAATAATTAGCAATTATTGAGCACCTGTTATGTGCCTGTATTGAATTGGGCATTTTACATTATCTCTAATCTTTATAATAGTTTATCAAAGGAAGCATCATTACGGTTTTTATACAATGAGAAAACATATGCTGAGAGAGATTATAAGACTTGGCCAAGGCCACAAAGGTAAAAGTGGTAGAGCTAGGATTTGAAATTTGGTCTATGTGATTTAAAATTTGAAATCAGGTCTATGTGGCATTAAATTCTATGCTTGTTATCCCAAGCCATCTGAGAGAGAAACCAAGGGTCAGAAAAGTTGCTTCTTGATATCAACTGAATTTTCCTTTATATATCGAGAACTTAACTACACTAAATGTGGGCCTTGTTCCTGAAAGCTTCTGGATTTTTCATGCTATGCTAAGGCGTAGGAAAAACAAATTAGATTCAAATTGCTGAACTGAAACTTGAAAAGAACCTCTGAGATAAAATATTTGTACCACAAATATATCCTTCTCCTTTAAATTGGTTACAATGTAAACCTATGTTTTTAAAGAGCTTTGGAGATTACTTGTAAAGATAATGTACTATACAAACCAATGACTTTATGACTCATGTAAGAAGTTTGCTTTTTCTTTTGAACAAAATAGTGATTTAAATGTGTGACATGAAATATAAAATTTCATTTTTGGAAGCATACAATTAATACTTTAAAGTTTGATAATTTCAATGTAGAGATGAAATATATTAGAAAATCAAGGAGAGAATCAAATTGCTATATTTATAATAACTGAACATCCTCTCAGGAGATACCATGAAACTATCATGAAAAACACATTCTTTTCCCATTTCCATTTTAAGAAGTAATATTTCTAAACATATTAGGATCAAAACATAGCAAATTACCAAGTAAATATTCTCATTCCTCTGGCATAAGGTAAGATAACACACTAAATTTCATCTATAAAGATACTACCAACTATCTGGTAGTTGTTTTGTTATAGGGAGAATAGATCTGCACAAAGCCATCTTCTTTCTAGTTCACCATGTGACAAGCAGCCTAGATTGGTTAGACCCCAGGCATGGGGTACAAATAACCCCAGTGAGGCTAGATACTAAACAACTGACCTAATGCGCAACAGTACTAGGGGCCGGATACTGGACGCAGTGGTAAAATGCAGCTGATATTCATAAGCTTACAGCAAAGAATCCTTCATACGCTATCATTTCATAAATAGCTCTCCCTATACTTCTATATATGTTAATGGCATTGGACCTATGTCTTCTAAGTCAACTTGGAGTCCATTTTTTCAAGTGTAGTGAAGTGGGGAAGATGCAAAGATAATTTGGGATTAAAATGCCATTTATCAAATGCCTCAGTGGGTATGTGGAAGCCCCTCAGGTGGTTTGGGGCTCTTGTCAACTTTTCTTCACCCAATAATTCTGGACTTCTCAGTTCTTCCTCTAAGCCTTCTATGTTATATATTAGATTTCTTTCTTTTCTTTTTAAAATATATATTTTTATTGATTTCAGAGAGGAAGGGAGAGGGAGAGAGAAATAAAAACATCAATGATGAAATATAATAATTCTGCATGTCCTCTACTGGGGATCAAGCCTACAACCCAGACATGTGCCCTGACCAGGAATCGAACCATGACCTTCTGGTTCGAGCATCATAGGCTGATGCTCAAGCACTGAGCTACACTGACCGAGCTCTTTCTTTTTCTGATCCTCACCCAAGGATATGCTTATCCTCGATTTCTTTTTAGAAAGAGAGGAGAGAGAGAGAGAGAGAGAGAGAAATGAATTAATCGGTTTAGTACCAAAGGTCTTTTGCCAGTTTTTACAACTCAGGTCATTCATTCATACATTCATTTACTTAGTTTTGCTATTGTTTGACTTTTTTTACATATTTTGCATATTGACTCCTTATCATATGTATGGTTTACAGATATTGGTTCACACTTCCCTGCATGCCTTGGTAAACACAGAGCATCCCACTGTATAGCCCATAGGGGATTTTCATAAGGATGCTTAGTCCTCAGTAGACAACTATATCTGACATGACAAGACAGGGAAATCTCAAAATATTTTGAAAGATTCCTGTCACATTTTAAAGTTTGCTATTAGTTGTGTGACTTCGGAAAGCTCACTTCTGTGGAACCTCTTAAATGGTGCCCAGTCAGTAAGGTGTTAACTGTGTATAAGGCTGTTAGGTGAGGATTATATAACATTGTAATTAGAAATAAATCTCAGGCATAGTATTCAACTAAGCCTATTAGAAGCTAAAGATCATATAATAAATTCTACATATTCAATATGGATTTTTTTAATCTTTGGTACTAAACATTAATTAATTAATTGGTTGCCTCCTGTATGTGCCCTGACTGGGGATTGAACCTGCAACCCAGGTATGTGTCTAACCAGCAATTGAATCCACAACCTTTTGGTGTACACCTGGCCAGGCACATACATACTAGATTTCTTAAGCCAAGAATAGCGCAAACAAATCTAGGGGATTGGTTAGCCTTTGCACTTGCTATTCCCTTTGTCAGAAACACACTTGCAACTTTTCTTTATTAATGTCTCATTCATTCTCCAAAATCCAATTCAAATGTCATCTCATTAATTCGCATATGTGTGCCTGGTATGTGTCAGCCATTATGCACTTCTTGGAAATGTATTTAATGTATTTTATCAGCCATTCTGTGGCTTCCTTCTCTATGCTTTCATGGCAATCTCATCCTACCTCCATATAGGTACTTATCACCTCTGGGAATCATTCACAAGATTCTCTCTTTTATGAAGACCACTAGAGGCCCAATGCACGAAATTCATGTGGGGGGCAGGGAGGAGGGTCCCTTAGCCCGGCCTGCACTCTCTAGCAATCCAGGGCCCCTTGGGGGATGTCAGTCATCCCTCTTGCAATCCGGGACCCCTCGCTCCTAACTGCCCGCCTGCTCATTCCTTATTGCTTGGCTCATGCTCCTTAGAGGCGGGAGAGGCTCCTGCCACTACCACTGTGCTCAGCAGTGGTGAGCTGGCTTCTGGCTGAGCAGTGCTCCAGCTGTGGGAGCACACTGATCACGAGTGCGCAGCTCCTGTGTTGACTATCTGTACCCTGGTGGTCAGTGCGTGTCATAGCAACCGATCATTCCACTGGTTGTTCCACTGTTCGGTTGATTTGCATATTAGCGTTTTACTATATAGGATGGGACTCCAGAACTAAGGAACCTTATATTATGTATTTTTGTATCCCTGGGTGTAATATGACACAGCACTTTAGCAAAAGTAGATGGTTAATAAATCTCTAGCTATTACTCTGTTCTCCCCATCCCTTTCATATACATTTGTTATTTTCAACTTATTCATCTGACTTGATTCTCAACCCTTCTGTCGCTATTGCTGTATTAAAATTGCTCTCACCAAAGTTTCCAACAACCTCCTTCTTACTGAATCCAATAGATGGGTAAGACATCTTCTTTATATTGTGCTTGTAAATTGGTAAGATGTAAGCCTAGAGATGTTAGTAGCTATTTTTGCCACATTATGGGGAGAACCTGCCTGAATAATGAGGCCAATAGAAAGGAAAGCTGAGGAAGTCCTGATGACATCATTTGAGCTCCAGGGTTCTGCCATGTTTTAGGCCAACTTCATCAGGGACTTTTCAGTTAAATGATCCAATAAGCCCCATGCACCGCCCCCCTTTTTAAATCTTAAATCCAGTTTAGGCCAGCTATTCGTCACTTGTAACCAAGAGAGTTCTAATACAGCTAGTGACCTCCATATCTATATTTCCAGCCCAGATATTGTTCCTGAGCTTCAGCTGCATATCTCCAACTGCTTAGCAGGGGTCCTCAAACTACGGCCCGCGGGCCACATGCAAATACAAATATTGTATTTGTTCCCGTTTTGTTTTTTTACTTCAAAATAAGATATGTGCAGTGTGCATAGGAATTTGTTCATAGTTTTTTTTTAAACTATAGTCCGGCCCTCCAACGGTCTGAGGGACAGTGAACTGGCCCCCTGTTTAAAAAGTTTGAGGACCCCTGGCTTACAGGTTCTCTCCTCTTGAATTTCTCACAGGTACCTGCAACTCAATCTGTCTAAAACAGTGGTTCTCAACCTGTGGGTCGCGACCCCTTTGGCGGTCGAACGGCCCTTTCACAGGGGTCGCCTAAGACCATCCTGCATATCAGATATTTACATTATGATTCATAACAGTAGCAACATTACAGTTATGAAGTAGCAACAAAAATAATTTTATGGTTGGGTCACAACATGAGGAACTGTATTTAAAGGGCCAGAAGGTTGAGAACCACTGGAAAACCACACTTCCTCCTCTGATCATTATCTCAGTGAATAGTATAGTATCTTGCCAGAAACGTGGGTGGATTCCCTGATTCCTCTTTTTCTCCTTTCAATAAAATCACCAAGTCCTATTTTTTTCTACCTACTAACTAAACCTGTCTACTTCTGTCTGCATTGCTACTATTCTAATTCAGCCACCATCATTCCTTATGTATATCATGGCAGTAGCCTCATAACTGCCTTCTTCATCTCCCTCATGCCCCACAAGTTCATTTTTCTCACCAATTTCTCTACTTTTTATTACATTTTAAATAAATTACAGTAACACATGCTGTATTGCAACAGAATTATAGAGGGTGGGGCAAAATTAAGTTTACAGTTGTTAGTATGAAAAATAATACAAATATATATATATCCCTAATATGAAAATAGACTGAACAGCAGAACACCAAACAACCAAACAACCGGTTGCTATGATGTGCACTGACCACCAGGGGGTGTGCGCAGAACATGGCGGGGGTTGACAGCAGGTGGCAGAGCGTGCGTGAAACATGGCAGGCATCCCTGTGGTGGGATGGTGGAGCAGGTGAATGGGGGCACCAGACCAAGGCAGGGCAGCGGTTGGGGCAGCGGTCACTGTCATTGGGGCAAGCCTCTGGTGGTTACTGAAAATTGTTTGCTCCTGCACATCGCAGTCCACCCAGCGCTCCACCTGCTGCTGGCACCAGGTGCATGCCAGAGCTGCTGCTCACTCCCACTGTCAGCGTCTGGCACCAGCCCCGATCACTCAGTGCTGTCAGCAGGTGCGAGCTGCGACTGTTGGTCCCGATCGCCCTTCGAGGCTTCTCCACCTCCCCCTGCTCCTGAGGGGCAATGGGGGCCAGCAGCCACCTCTCGGACCTGCTGCTGGCAACAGCCCCACTCGCAGCCCCACCTGCAGCCGGCACCGGAGGTGCCACTTGCATGCCCTGCCGGCACCCCGCACCAGTCCCAATCGCTTGGCACTGTCAGCGGGTGTGAGCAGCTGCCAGCCCCGATCACCCCTGAGGGCTTCTTCATCTCCCCCTGCTCCTGAGGGGTGATCAGGGCAGCAGCCACTGCTTGCACTTGCTGATGGCACCAGTCCCACTAGCACCAGCTGCTGGCACCAGCCCCAATCGCTCTGCGCCATCAGCGCATGAGAGCAGCGGCAGTGGGAGCGGGGCTGCTGGCAGAGGGGAGATGGCCGTGGAGGGAGGGGCTGGGCGGGGGAGCAGAGGATGAGCCAAGACCCGCCCCTATGGCCACCACAGCTTTGCGGCCCACAGTTCCTTTCAAGGTGCATGAGGTCATGCATTGAGTCCCTAGTTAATAAATAATAATACAAGAATAAACTCTGTTTCACATACTCACAACTGTAAACCTACTTTTGCCCCACTCTGTATAAAAAACCACTTAACACAAGCATGTCAAACTCGCGACCTACTGGTTGATAGCTTGATTAACAGCTATCCCTTTCCCATATAACTTCATTCCACCTGAGGTAATCAGTAATTCAGTTTGGTGCCTCTGCTTCCCACATCTGCTTCTATGTTCATGTCTATATATCTATATATACATTTTTAGGGCTTTAACATCCTTCTCTTTCTTATGAAAATGGGGTCATATTACACACATTGCTCAGAAACTTGCTTTTTACCACCTAGCAAAGAAACATGGCTATTCTTTCAGTGCATACATAAAACTCTAGCTTATTCCTATTAAACTGCATAATATTCAATAGTATGGCTATGTTATAATATATTCAACCATTTCCTTATTTTTAGCTACTAGGGTTATCCCTCTTTTGCCACTAAAATTGTGCTATAATAAACATAATGACCTATGATTTGGTATCCTTATTTCTGAAGGATATATTCCCAAAACTGTAAATTCTGGATCAAAGATATCCTAATGTTTAATTTTACTAGAGAGTTGGATTAATATCCAAAATGGTGTAACAGTTTGTATTCTCAAATGTGACACACCACAATATGACAAAAATGAAGGATAAAAATCATATGACCATCTCAATAGATGCAGAAAAGCATTTGAAAAAACCCACCATCCTAAACACTGATGAAATAAATTGAAAAAGACATGAAAAAATGGAAAGATATCCTGTGTCCTTGGATTTAAAGAATTGATATTATTAAAATGTCCATCTTACCCAAAGCCATGCAATTTCTATCAAAATTCCAATGGCATTTCCAACTGAAACAGAAAAATACAATCCTAAAATTCATATAAAACCACAAAAGTTTCAGAATAACCCTAGTTATTATAAGCATAAAAAAAGGAGAGAAAGAAAGCTGATTTAAAAATATATTACAAAGGTACAGTAATCAAAATAGTATGGTAGTGGCACAATAAAAGGCATATAGAGGAATGGAACAGAATAAAGAGCCTAGAAACAAATACATGCATTGATAGGCTACTGATCTTTAATAAGGATTCCAAGAATACACAATGTGGAAAGGATAGTCTCTTGTGTTGGGAAACCTGGATAGTCCCATGTGTATACAAAAATCAACTCAAAATAGATTAAAGACTTAAATATACACCTGAAAGAGAAAAAACTGCTAGAAGAAAATATAGTGAGAAAGCTTGTTGACATTGGATATGACCTCAAAAGCACAGACAACAAAGCAAAAATAGACAAGTGTGATTACATCAAACTAAAAAGCTTCTGTTCTGGCCCTAGCTGGTGTGGCGCAGTGGATTGGAGCATCATCCTCAGACAGGTAGCATATGGGAGGCACCAATCTCTCTCTCTCTCTCTCTCTCTCTCTCTCTCTCTCTCTCTCCTTATCTCTATTTCTATCTCTCTCAAATCAATAAACATATCCTTGGGAGAGGATTAAGATAGATAGATAGATAGATAGATAGATAGATAGATAGATAGATAGTGCACAGCAAAAGAAACAATCACAAGAGTGAAGAGACAACTTACAAAATGGCAGAAAATATCTGTAAACCATACATATGATAAGGAGTCAATATGCAAAATATGTAAAAAAGTCAAACAATAGCAAAACTAAGTAAATGAATGTATGAATGAATGACCTGAGTTTTAAAAACTGGCAAAAGACCTAATTAGAGTTTCCAAAGAAGACATACAAGTAGCTAACATCATTGATCATTAGGAAATTCAAATCAAAACCTCAAAAACGAGAGGACACCCCGCACTTGTTAAGATGGCTATTATAAAAACGACAAAGAAAACAAGAGTTGACGAGGGTGTGGAGAAAAGGAACTCCTTGAACACTGTTGGTAGGATTATGAATTGGAATAGCCACTATGGAAAACAGAATGGAGATTCCTCAAAAATTAAAAATAGAAATACCATACAATCCAGCAATCCTACTTCTGGATGTATATAGGAAGGAAATGAAATTAGTATCTTGAAGAGATATCTGCACTATCATGTTCATTGTAGCATTATTCACTATAGCTAAGATATGGAAACAATCTAAATGTCCATCAACAGATGAATAAAAAAATGTGATATACACAAGGGAATATTATTCAGCCTTTAAAAAGAAGGAAATGCTGTCATTTGTAACGGATGAACCTGGAAGACATTCTTCTGTAAGTGAAATAAGCCAGATACAGGAAAACAAATATGGCATAACATCACTTTTATATGGAATCTAAGAAAGTCAAACTCATAGAAGCAGTAAAAGTAGAATTGCTCAATCAGAGTATAGGCATTTAGTATGTGAAGAGTAGAATGGTGGTTGCCAGGAGCTGGTGAGGGGAGGGTTAAGGGAAATGAGGAGGTGTTGGTCAAAGGGTACAAAGTTTTAATTATGCAACATGAATAAATTCTGAAGATCTAATGCATAGTATGGTGACCATCTATATATATAAAATCCTAATGTGCTAAGTGCCCAACCGTTTGACCAGTCACTATGACACGCACTGACCACTAGGGGGCAGATGCTCTGACCAGTAGGTTAGCTTGCTGCTGGGGTCTGGCCAATTGGGACTAGGCGAGATGGGCCAGACATGCCCTGGAGCCCTCCCACAGTCCCTCCCCGGCCTCTAAAATATTTCTTCTAATTAATTTCCTTTCAATGTGCATGATTCCGTGTACCTGGCCTCTAGTAGTTAATAATACTGTATACTATACTTGAAACTTGCTAAGAGAGTAGATCTTAAGTGTTCTTACCACAAAAAAGGTAACTATGTGAGGTGACAAAATGTTAATTAGCTTGATTGTAGTAATCATTTCACAATGTATATGTATATAAAATATCACATTGTATACCTTAAATATGTACAATTTTTATTTGTCAACTATACCTCAATAAAGCTGGGAAAAACAATTTATATTCTTTCCACAAATATATGGGTTTCACCTTTTCATTAGCATGAGATGGTATCACAATATAAAATTATTGATAGTGGATTTCAGTGATAGGGAAATGGCATAGTATGAATATTTCATTAACTTAAAAAATTAAATTCATTTATTTTAAATTAGTATTACATGTAGATTTTTTTTTTTAAAAAAGATACAGAATCTTGGAAATTAAGTGAACTCTCTCCCCATCCCCACCTCAAATACTCAGTTTTCTTCCCCAGAGTTACCAGTTATTGATTTATCACAATTTATTTAATCACTTTCTAAATAATGGATATTTAGGTTATTTCCACTCCTCTGCTATTACAAATGATAGAGCAAAGAATATCATTGGTAAATGATTTCCCACATGTGCATGTGAGTATATCTAGCAGTATAAGTAAAATTGCTCAGAGTATATCCATTTAACATGTGAAGATATTTGCCATATAATCTATTCTTGACATTGATCCTGTGCTTGCTTACCCATTGTATTTAGAAACGTTTCTATGTTCCATAGACTGGATTCCTGCATGATTTGGCCCCTGTTGGCCAACTCATTTATTGTCACCTCCCCTTTATAAATCTATACTAACCATAAAAACTTCTTTTGGTGCCTCAAATGAGCCAAGCTCTCCTTTATTCTAAGCCTTCCAACATGTATGTTCTCTCTGCCTAGTTTACCTTTCCCTTGAATCTTTATTTGGCTAACTCTTTAGCACTGGTCAGGTGGCAACTCAGATGTTACCCCAATTAGGAGACCTTCCCTTAACTCCCCAAGGTCTAGATCAGGTGCTGACATGTCCCATAGCACCCTGTGTTTAGTCTATTATACCACTTTCTATACTATGTTGAACAAACTGAGTTTAATGAGGGTTGGGACTAATCTTTTTCACCATTGTGTCCCTAGTGTTCTGAGCAGTGATCAATAAACATTTATTCAATAACAAGTTGGTATTTAATAAACATTTATTAAATGAACGAAGGAAAAAAAAAAGAAGCTGCAGTAGTTCCCCACCTGTGAGACAGAGGAGGCCCTGTAGGTCTAGGTGTAGAAACCTAATATATAAAGATCCAGGGTCCGTCACGACCTAAATGACTGGACAGACGACCGAACATCAGGCTAGGGTCCTGGCCGGCGTGGCAGAAGTCAGTCCTGGGTCCCGGCCAGTGCGGTGGGAGTCCGCCCTGGGTCCCAGCCGGCATGGCAGGAGTCAGTCCTGGGTCCCAGCCGGCGTGGCAGGAGTCAGTCCTGGGTCCCAGCCATGCTGGGCCAGAGTCAGTCCTGGGTCCCGGCCGCGCTGGGTGGGAGTCAGTCCTGGGTCCTGGCCACCTGCAGAGTGGTGGCAGGAGGGAGCTGTGGGCCCTGGCTGCCTGTAGCACAGTGGCGGGAGGGAGCTGTGGGAACAGAGCCATGCTGCCATCGGACTGGCCTCTGGGTCCCTACCCCCAGCCCGCAGGCTCCAGGAACTGGAGCCATGCTGCCATCAGACTGGCCTCTTGGTCCCTCCCCTTGCCCGCAGGCTCTGGGAAACCGGAGCCATGCTGCGATCTGGGAATCTTGGTCCCTTGCTCTGCCCGCAGGCTCCGGGGAACCAGAGCCATGTTGCAATTGGACTGGTCTCTTGGTCCCTCCCCCCCTAGCCCACAGGCCCAGGGAACCAGAGCCATGCTGCGATGGGACTGGACCCTACCCGAGGGGTCCCGGATTGTGAAAGCGTGCAGGCTGGGCTGAGAGACCTCCCCAAGTACACAAATTTTCATGCACTGGGCCTCTAGTCTAGAATAAGGGAGGGTTGCATAAGTAATACACTACAGTGCCAACAGGAGCTGTTTGCCTACACATTTACATCTGCCTATGATATTTTGAGGAGCCACACAAAAGGGAGCCAGCTGGCAGTTCACCGCTTTATCCAACATTTCTTAGTGTTCACTTCTTGAAGCCATATGCATGCTCTTAACCCTTCTTAAGCCTCTTCATGAACACTAATGAAAAGGCTCATTTGACTCTCCAAACTGAAACCCTGAGTATTTAACCATCCAGACTCCATGTAAGTGGCTAAAACTACCTTAGCTATTATTATATTATAGAAATCAGGAATAGTTAGGAGCAAATTATAACTGAATTGGAAAGAAGCAAGTAGACCATCTATTTCTTACCCTTATATATCTGAGATATATGACATAATCTTCTCAGCAATAGTACCTCATTATAGATTTCTTCATGGTGTGCAGAATTTCCAGGGGTGTGTATACCTTGAAAAAAAACCCTGAAATGATTTTGAATCTCTTACATCTGAGTTGAGAATGACCAATTCCAGTCTAACCTTTAGAAAAAAACTATGAGCAGAGAAGGAAGATTAAGAAAGCTAAGACTTGCCCAAGGTCATACTGCTAGTATCTATATATATAAAAGCCTAAGTGACCATTATGATGAAATGACCAGAACGACCGGAATGACCAGTTGCTCTGATGTGCACTGACCACCAGGGGGCAGATGCTCAATGCAGAAGCTGCCCCCAGCCCACAGGCCCCAATCAACAATGGGGCCTTCTGGACAACCTTCTGGTCCCTCCCCCCGGCCAGCAGGCCCCGATTGCCTGATCAGGGCCAGGCCCCTAGGCTGGGTTGGGGATCTGGGGGTGAGTGGCGGCAAATGTGGCCCCTTTTCCACGGGGCCGAGGGCTGGCTCCCTCCTTGGAGCCAGTGGTCAACCTCCTGGGTTCCTCCCCTGTCCCTCCCCTTGGTTGGCAGGCCCCGATCGGCCTCCTATCTGCCCATCGTGGTGGCAGTTGGGCCCTCCCCCTGGCCGGCAGGTCCCAATTGTCCGATAGGGGCTGGGCCTGGCCTGGGACGAGGAACCGGGGGTGGGTGGCGGCAGACATGGGCGGTGAGGGAAGGAGGAAGTGGGGAGGTGGGGGGGCGGGGAACCATGGTGGCGGTGTGTGGGCAGTGAGGGA
This sequence comes from Myotis brandtii, assembly GCF_000412655.1. Lineage (NCBI taxonomy): Eukaryota > Metazoa > Chordata > Mammalia > Chiroptera > Vespertilionidae > Myotis > Myotis brandtii. The sequence continues at coordinate 179,389 of NW_005353441.1, forward strand.
AGAAGGAAGGGGGAGGTGAGGGGGTGGGGAACCTGATTGGCCCTGATTGCCGGCCAGGCCTAGGGACATCACCCATGCATGAATTTCGTGCACTGGGCCTCTAGTAACTACATAATGGCAGAGTTGGGACTAGAACATGGGTCTCCTGGCTTAGAGTTTATCGCTTTTCCTAATAGTGAGAAACACATATCTAGAAGGAATAAAAGAGCAAGACAGACCAGAAGTACCTTTGGAGAACTGCAGGTCAGTTGGGCCTGTGACCTTTAAGCAAGTAAGATATCCCTCAAATATATCTCACTTTTACAGCATTTTTCTAGGGGGAGGCGGGAATGTTCACATTTTACCTTATATGATTCTGTATTCTTTATGTTAGTTATAATGAGTAGGTATTATTTTTGCAATTAAAAAATCTCATAAATATTTTTAAGCAGCTTAATCTTTAATTTCTATACCTAGCTCACTTAAGTACTTAGGTACTGAGGACAGGAGTTTGTAGCTATACCAACCACAGAGCCTGGTACAATTTCTCACAAGTAGTTGGCTTTCTAAAAGTGCTATTAACCGTGTCAGTGATAAAAGCCTGTTGAGATCATTTACTGCAATTCCATAAATGAAAATATAGTTTTAAAGAACATTTTGGAGTATGAGAAAGCTAAGACATTTTAGCTTACTTAATGTCTTATTTGATATAAGTTACCTTTTAGAGTATTTTGCTTTGGGCACTGAGGGCATTCTTTTCATGATCAGTAGGCAACCTTGAGGAATCTACCTTTGAAATCAACAATCCTCTTCAAGTCTACACACATGGTCAACTCTCAAAAACCTTTAATTTTGTCTTGTGAACAAGCTCTTGATACTCTATCAGCTCTCAAAATAATTTTAGTCCCTCTCATTTGATAATAGCACAGTGACGGCTCACTGACAAGCAATAAATAAAAGAGCAATACTAGAATGAGGACATGTCTTAATTCTAGCTAACATTTGTACAGGCAGAAAGTCTGTTTCTTTGAGGCAATAGTCTTTCATGTCCATCTGTACCAATTTAATGTCGGTATGCCCTCTTCCATTATTATTTTTAAGAAACAAAGAACAAAGAATATATTCCAATCTTATTTGTTTTTTTCTTTACTATTTTATAATAACAAAAAAAGAATGCTATTTTTAATCTGACTAAAAGTAAAGATAACTACAAAGAAGAGATACTGACAAAAGGGGACATAGTCAGCCAGCCAGCCAAACTGCACAGCTGTGATCATTTGTAGTGATGAGGTGGGCCATAGTTTGAGGCTTGGAATCTTCTTCCTATGGGCTTGGATAACATCAGTGAGTATAAAAAAGGACAATCTGGCTGAAAGGGAGTATCTTTACAGGAATAATAATGGTTATCCAGAAATTAATGAACGAGTGCTTAAAATGCCTAGTAGATAATGTTTTTATGTTCATTTTCCAGAGATAACATAGTATTAGCAGTTAATAATTTCTGAAGCATTTTGCATATGTTAATGCTTCTGATCACCACAACAAATACATGAGGCAAGCAGGGCTAATTATCTCCATTTTATAGCTAAGGAAATTGAGGCTCAGAGGGATGTCACTCCTCCAAAGTCACAAGACTGGTAAGGTAGCAGTGATTTCAGGATTAGGATCCAGAAATTGTGACTCAGTCTAGTATCCTTTCTATTACACCATGTTGCACTTTTATTTTTATTGTATTACTAGGACAGAAACATAGGGAGAAGGTGGATGTGGAAAGATATTAATATTTTTATTGATTCCTGAAAATGCTCCTACAGGAAGAGAACAAATGGTTTTATAATACTTTTAAAATATGGAAACTAGCTCCATGGGAATTTTGGATTCATATTATCTGATTCTAAGATCTCCTGACTCTCCAAATATATTCCACATTTCATTCTAACTAGAAAATAAAGTTCTGCAGATTTCTGGAGTACCCTTACCCTGCGAGAGATGACCAAGCAAGCCACCTAGAGCTATTATTACTTCAGAAACATATCACAAGGATGGGTCTCAGCAGGAAATCCTGGCACAGGTTTCCGGGACTCACAGCACCTACAATGGAGGGATCATGCTTTCCTTGGAGAACAACAACTGTATAATTAGCAGAAATAAACTTAAAACCTGTATCAAACACTTTTAGCCAACTCAAAACAGGAACAGTGAATTTAAGGCCAAGATGTAGTAAAGAAAAAGACTTCACTTATTTTCTAAGAGTTGAAGTTATAAAGTGCCAAGATTTATATTGGAGGGGAACTAGCTCTGTGTTTGGGACTCCTGCGTCCTAGTCAAAGCCTTAATTTATGGAATAATCCAAATGAAGAAACTGGGATAAATGCAATTGTTTCTTGAATAGTGGGTCAGAAAGTTTGGATATGCTCTGGACATAGCCACTGACATTCTAAAGGCAAAATAGATGATCCCTATGTTATATCTCAATTATCTAGTTTAGTAGCCAATGATATTTTTTCCTGAAGACAGAAAAATAGACTTCTGTATTCTGATTTATTCCTAGTGAACCTATGCATGCTTCTAAGGATCACTACTACAGCCCTTGCATTTCCTCAATGTGAATGAACAATTTTTTGAAAATTTTTTTTCTCACACAGGGATTAGTGAAGAACATAAAAATCAATATCTGTAGTTCCTAGATAGAAAATATAGATCCCCCATCTCCATTTTTTGTTCAATCATTCATTTACCAAATGTTTGAGTACTTTCTATGTACTGATGCCGTGTAAGGTAAAACTCCAGGACCTATTTCCCCCACCCTACCTTTGCTTCATTTTTTTAAAAAAATATTTTGTCTTGATTTCAGAGAGGAAGGGAGAGGGAGAGAGAAATAGAAACATCAATGATGAGAGAGAATCATTGATTGGCTGCTTCCTACACTCCCCACACTGGGGATCAAGCCTGCAACCTGAGCACATGCCTGGATTGGGAATCGAACCGTGACCTCTGGTTCATAGGTCAACACTCAAACACTGAGTCACACCGGCCAGGCCTTTGTCTCATTTTTTACCTGTTGCCTATCAATGTATGTGCTACCTCATTAAAGTTCTCTGGGGGTCTTATTCATCTTTACACTCTTTCTTGCAGTGCCTAGAAGGCTTGTTAAGTAATGAGAACATTTTGAGAACTGAAGTGAAATTAAAGGATAGTAACAGGTCACAAAATTATACATGGAGCTAGAACCGATTTTTTCCTGCTCTGTTTTTAAACTTATCTCCATTTTTTACTTTAGAAAAATCCTTTCTTCCTGAAATCTCTGTCATGTTCTACATAAATTGCTTTTTCTTTGATGCTTGGAAAGCAAACCTGAGCTGGATAACTAATTTTTTAAATATAACACATCAAGTAACTTGTGAATTTAGAATCAACATGTGCTTGTTTTTATTTTTGGCCTTAACTCACCTCACTCTGACCTACCTCTCCCATACTACTTCTTACTCTGTTCAGATGGTTTATAGATTGACTCAGTTCTTCAGTGAGCTCTTTACTTTTATAGAACAGTCAGATCATTGTCTTGAGACATAGTGATATAGGGTGTAGACTTACATATCTGGCTGCCTTGTTTTGTTTTGTTAATCCTCACCGAGGAGATTTTTCCCATTAATTTTTTTAGAGAGAGTGGA
>NW_005353441.1:183054-184670 GCF_000412655.1 Myotis brandtii
GGGGGGGGGGGGGGGGGGGGGGGGGGGGGGGAGAGGGGGAGAGAGAGAGAGAGAGAGAGAGAGAGAGAGAGAGAGAGACAACGACATCGATGTGAGAGCGACACATTGATTAATTGCCTCCTTCCTGCACTTGACCCAACCAGGCTGGGGATCGAATCTGCAATCCAGGTATGTGCCCTTGACCGGGAATTGAATCTGAAACCCTTCAGTGGGCGGGCCACTGAGCAATGCCAGCCAGTCTCTGGCTGCCTGGTTGTCTATCAGGCCCCTCAAATTTAGCATGCCTAACTGAACTCTTGATTCCTTCTCTACATACCTTTACCCTGTTCTTCCCCTGTTGTTCCCATCTCAGAAATGGTAATTCCCTATGTCCAAAACTTTGGGGTTCTCCTTGGCTATTCTGTCTCTCATGCACCTTATCTAATCAACTCCAAAATCCTGTCAGCTATTCCTCCAAAATCTCTCCAGAATCTGACCACTTACCACCCATATGGACTCCATTCTGGTCTAAAACACCATCATCTCTTGCCTAAATTATTGTTATCCTCCCTTAACAGGTCTTCTTGCTTCTGTCCTTTTTCCTGGACCTATTTTCAATATGGCAGCCAGAGGGATTCTGTTAAAACATAAGTCAAATCCTGTCATTCCTCTGCTCAAAATCTTCCAATGGTTCCCTCTCAGGCAGTGTAAAAGTTGGAGTCGTTACCTTGGCCTACAAGGTTTTAGATTGAACTTTGCTCTCTGATTTCATCTACTTCCCTCTTCCTATTGCTCATTCTGCTCCCAGCCACACCTGATCTTTCTAGAAAATGCCAAGCATTCTTCTGCTTCAGAACATCTGTATTGTTTATTCTCTACTCCTCTGCCCATCCTCAAATGTTTGCCTGGCTCATACCTTTATTTTATTCAGATTTCTTCTCAATTGTTCCTTTATTAGAGGAACCGTCCCTGACCACATTATAACACACCCCATCACTTTCTCTCCCTCTTGCCCTGCTATATTTTCTCCACAACCAATTTTGTTTACTGCCTGTCTCTTTACATTGGAAGTTAAGGCCTTGAGGGCAATAAAACATGTTTATTGGAGGTATACTATGTGCCAGGTTCTTTTGTAGGCACTGGGGATATAAAAGTAAACAAAACAGACAGATAGTAATATTCTTACAGCATTTCCATTCTGATATTACACAAATATTTTCTCAATAACTATTTGATAAATGCATTTAATAAATATAGCATATACTCAACAGTGACAGGAATGGTTCCAAAATAAAGGAGACTTAGATTGGCTTGTCACTCTTGAACTCACTGGAGAATCCATCACATCTAAAGAAATGGTTGTATAGCCTCCCAAATGAAAGGCTGGAAATCTAATAAAATCCCAGGACTCACAGACATTACATACTCCTAACTCTCAGGGGCTCTTAGATTCCTCCCAGTTTACTGCTTAATGAAAAATATCTATGATTGGCACAAAGTGACTAGAGTCTAGTGATTGACTAGAGCAGGGGTGGGCAACCCCTGGCACGCGTGTCAAACATGGCACGCCAGTAACTTTTGCTGGCATGCGAAACCCTCTCTTATAATCTTCCATTTACAATTTTTGTGAACATCTG
>NW_005353441.1:185637-201514 GCF_000412655.1 Myotis brandtii
GTACACCTTAAGAGATATCAAGTAGGCGTAACATGTTCTCAAAAAATAGGGTTGGCACGCAGAAGAATTTTGAGTCAGAGATTTTGCTGGTTTTGGCACGCACTCACAAAAAGGTTGCCCACCCCTGGACTAGAGTATCAGACCAGGAGGAAATTAGATTAGAAATGCTAAAAACTAGTTAGAGGCTTTGGACTTTGCCAGAAAAAAAACTAGTTTGTATCAAAACAGAATAAACACTTTAAGAAAGATCAGAAGCAAAGATGCTGGTATCCAGATCCAGATAAAGTGGTTTAGGAAAGTGGAATATGCTTCCTTCTTTAAGAGAAAAAAATGGGAGGCCAAGGGAAGAGGTAAACTTTAGAAACGATTGGACTTCCCACTTGGAGAGGAAGGTCATATTATTCTTACAATCTCTCTCCTCTCCTTCTTAGCAATTAGGGAATATGAAAGATTTCATTGGGAATAGCCTCAGGGGGAGAGTCAAAGGTGGAAAGACCTAAATGCATCAAAGGTGAGGTAACTGGGAGAGGAAAGGGCCCATGGCTGTCAGTTCTCAGCTTCAACATAGTCTTCTGAAGACTTCCAGGAAACTGGTTGCAAGTGAATAACAGTTGATTTTTACTTCATGGACCACATTTCCTAGGCTTAAACTTGGTCATCAATTGTATGCAAAATGTCTGCTCTAGAGAATAGCCCCACTGGTCCAGTTCTGCATTCTGCATTCAAGGGCTCAATGCTGCTGCCACCTCCATTGACTAGACCATTCCACTTATCTTATTTCTCTTTCTTTTTAATTATAGGGTCCTTGTTCTGAGCTCTTTCTCAGACTTCATCCAGTTCTGTTTCTTCTGGCCCCTACAGACAAAGTCCTGGCCTCATTCTTAAATAGCACATGCCTCCTGGAATTGCCTCCATCATTGGCCCTTACTTACATTGACAAATGTCACTTAAAAATCTCATTTTCATCTTTATAAAATTATAGTTCTTTGTAACCCCCAGACATATATCTTTGGCAGAGGTATCCAGCACATGCTGTCTCTGAATCCAGATGGCTTTGCAGCAGCCCCGAGCTATGCATTCTACAAACTACTGTGCCAAAGAAGTAGTGTTCTATCAATTGACAGAGTAATATTAAAATAGGGTGATTCAAAGACCCTGCCCAGGAGCTAGCTCAACATCTTGTTATGCCCCACAAAATGCATTTCTAGTTGACTCAAATCTATTTTACCTTCAATAGGAATGGTTTTCATGGCACATCATAACCTAGCTGAAGGGGCAATAAACACCATCAACTTACATTATAAATACCAACAATTTGCCAGATACTAGTCTACATTCTCTGGTTATACAAAGAGAAATAAATTCCTGCCCTTAAGATATTTACTAAGAAGATCTAGAAGCTCTAGTTCATGTTTGAGCATGGTAGCTGATACTAATACTGACATGCTTATCATTGGAATGAATATATCGTGTAAGTGCCACCATGGCACAACACTATGTCAACTCCAAGAATAGCACTGAATCCTCTTGGTGGCCTTAGTAGATATGGGATGTCCCCAGGAGAGATGAGGTCCTTATGGAGGTTGCTCTTGAGAGATACAAATGCTGCGATGGCTCTTAGACATACTGTGAAAGAACTGAATCTATCTGGAGTTGCAGGAGAGAGGATTCTGTGTGATCAATTCTATGTCAAATGACTGATGGGTAGCCTAGGCTAAAAAAACTTGTGACTCTGGGTCTGTGAACAATCTATTAGATAGTGAAGCACACTTGAGAAGCTAGTTATCAGAATGGTACTCACATTAATTGAGATATGATAAAAGATCACCTAAGCAGACTTACCATCTGCTCCTTCACTGCTTTTGCTTCTTTTATTTCGACGGACACGCCTACTTTCTGCTTCAGTGTATGACTTTTCTTCAGGGAAGAAAAAATTCAGCAGGGCCATCTGTAAAAACAACAAATAGATGAATGAAAGGTTGAACCCAGTCAACCATAGCTGACATAAAAAACTAGTTTCCTGTAGACATTCTAGCTTCACCTCAAATTCAGCATGTCTAAAACTTGAGCCCATCTTCCCCTCCACTGTAGAAATCCTTTTATTTTTGTTACCATTATTATTCCAGTCATGTAGACATGAAATTTTGACTAAGCTCTGAATCCCCTCTCTTCTGCCCTGAATGTCTAATGACTAATCCTCCGAGTCCCATTTCTCCATACAGTTCTGGGATTCAGAGAGCCCAGTCATGGATTTCTAATTTCCTTCATGTACTACTGATGTCTGCCCAGAATTAGACTTGAGTTTGCAACTCCCTCTCGAACTTCATTAATGTACATTCATAAACTTCCCACATTCCTATTTATACTAAACTTTTGGTTTGTTCCCAGAATGCTCTGCATCCAGTTATGATTGGAAGATGCCATTTATGTAAACATTCTTCTGGGAGTTAATCATGACAAAATACACACTTATTTTCTCTGTTTCCTAGACTCCTACAGAACTCCTATAGCAGTTGGGTATATAAGACTCATTTTGGTACTTGATCCTTTACTCTCTTATGATGATCTCTCATAATAATACAATATGTTTCATATGTGAATGGGCCTGTTTCACTAATGATAACCACAGCTTAAATATGTACTTGCTAAAATGAATCATAATATTTCAGCATACAGTAAGTGCCTCTTTGTGGTTAAAAACATGCTTGAGCTAAATAGTGGACAGAGTAATAGGAATGAGAGTGATTCTAATCCGACTTTGCCAATTATAGCTGTGTAGCCTTGAGCAAATTACTTGAGTTTTAATTTCCTCATCTGTAAATAGAGATAATAAATAGTACTTTGCTCCTAAAGTAGTTAAAGGGTTAGCACAGTACCCAGCATGTAATATGTACTCAATAAGTGTTAGCTATTATTATTATTATTATTATTAAAATCAATCTTCCAAATAGACTGGTTAGAGAGTTTGGGGGTTAAAAAAGAAGTGAATCTGCATTTTCACCCTAGTGTTAATGTTAAAAAAATAAACAACTTTAGAATCCTCATGTCTGCTGCATCTCTTGTTAATTGAAAACAAAAAGTTGGTACAACTCACGAAAGCCTTATCATTCTATACTAACTTTCTTCAAAACCCTGTGGTTTACTGTTTACATAGAACAATTATACCCAACAGCCTTAATGTACAAGATTAGCATTTTGCATAATATATTTTTGTGTTAAATAAATATAAAGTTAATAAGTGAATGCTTAGGTAATTTCCAACTTGTCATAAGATTAATTTAAAAAAATTTAAGTTGAACAATATGAAACTCATTTTTGTAAGTAAAAAATGGTTGAATATTAGCAATTTCACATGGTTCAACTGAACAGTATTTTTGAATCACTTGATTGGAATGTAAAATGCATTTTCCCATAAAATCAACATAATAAACTCTGGCTAGGTTTCCAGACAAAGCCCATAGAAAGTTACTTAACCCATAACATAAATAAGCTATTATACTACTAAAAATATAAACCCAAACTGATATTTACAATAAAATCTCAATCATTTGAAACTCCAAAAGAACAAGTCTACCTGGATTGAAGAGTTTTCTTGGTAATTCTGAGTACTGAAACTTATTTCAGCTATTTTTAATAGAAATTAATCCACAATATATGATTTAATTCAGGGCTTCTTGGAGGAGGTGTTACCTCTGTGAGTCCTGAATGATGTCAATGATTTAGTGATGGAAAACAAAAAAGAGCCCTAGCTGATTTGGCTCAGTGGATAGAGCATCAGCATGAGGACTAAAGGGTCCTGGGTTCGATTCTGGTCAAGGACACATGCTCGGGTTGTGTGCTCGATCCCCAGTGAGGGGTGTGCAGAAGGCAACTGATCAATGATTCTCTCCCATCATTGATGTTTCTATCTCTCTCTCCCTCTCCCTTCCTCTCTGAAATCAATAAAAATGTATTTTAAAAATAAAACAAAAAAGGAAATTCCAGGTGAAAGGAGCATTGTGCTTAAAGGTTCAGAGGAAAGAGAGAGAATAGCAGTTTTTGGAAATACAAGTAAATTAAAATAAGGGGTAGGAGGTTGGGAATAATGTTAAAGAATGAGCCAAAAGACATTAAATAAGGGCTAGATCATGTTAAGGAATTTAGATTATCCTGCAGCAGGGGGATCCTCTGAAAGATTTTTCCCCTTTGTAAATGTTGTACTTTATGAAAATTTAAGTTGTAATCTACATACAATAAAATGCACACATTTTAAGTATAAAGTTTGAAGAGTTTTGAAAAATGCACACAACTTTGTAACCACTACCCAAATCAAGACAGAACATTTCCATCATCCCAGAATTTTTTCTTATGGGCCTTCCAGTCATCCTTTAATGCAATCTCCCACCCAAGACAACCACTCTTCTGATTTCTATCACCACAGCTTAGTAATTCCCATTCTAGAATTGCACATAAATGAAATCATACATTATGATTGTATGATTTTTGTGTGTTGTTACTTTCATTCAACAATGTCTGTGAGACTCATCCATTTTGCTGTGGGTATCAGTAGTTCATTCTTTTTTATTGCTGAGTAGTATTTTATTGGATGGATATATCACAATTTCTAAATTCATTTACCTTTTGAAGGACATTTGGATTATTTCCAGTTTGGGGCTATTTATAATAATAAAAGCATAATATGCAAATCGACTGAATGACTGAACAGCAGAACGACCGCCTGGACGACCTTCCGGACGACCACACTATGACACCCACTGGTGCCAGGCCAGCCAAGACGGGTGTGATGTGATTGGTCAGGAGCCCAGCCATCTTCTCTCCATGATCACCCTGCAGAGGTAGCAGTCGGCGGGGGCGATCAACCAATCGGGGGACTCCATGATTGCCCCAAAGAGGGAGGTCCAGGCCACCAACCGGCATTGGCACTGCGGCGGGTGGCGGGGCCTCCCTCTGCAGGGTGATCCATTGCAGAGCGTCAGCTGAGTGGGCAGGGCCTACCTGTTTGGGGAGATTGATGCGGGGCTCCCAGACTGTGAGAGGGCACAGGCTGGGCTGAGGGACCCACCCCGCCCAGTGCATGAATTTTGTGCACCGGGCCTCTAGTTATGAATAAAGCTGATGAGCACTCATGTACAAGTGTTCGTGGGGGACATATGTTTTCATTTTTCTTGGGTAAACACAAAGGGGTGGAACCTCTGGGTTATATATTAAGTATTTGAACTAAGGAACTGCCAAACTGTTTTCCAGAGTGACTGTACCATTTTATACTCCCACCAGCAATGTATGAGAGTTCCAGTGCTCCGCATTTTCATTACACTATATTGTCAATATTTTTTATTTTAGCCACTCTTGTGGATGTGAAGTAGTTTTACTGTGGCTGGTTTTTGAAATCTTAACCTTCTTTTTAATGCTTTTTTGTGTCTTACCTTGCTGTCAACTACCAGATTTCACTTTACTAACCTGCAACATCTTTCCTAGTCCCTTCAAATTTGCTACTTATAATGTTATAGGCTTAACATCTTGTTAAAACTAATTAGAATCATGTAGAAACAGAATAAATAGGTAGTCAATGAGTTTTTGAATAGTTTTTCCAATAAATAAGATGCACATTCTCTGGCAGCTTAGAGGCCATTTGTTTATTGCTCAATCTGGGTAGGCGAATTTGTCAGAAAACTGAGTTTTACATGATGTGTCATTACAATATAATGCTATTTCTGGGGGAAAGGAATTTTGAAGTCCAAATGAAGAATCTCCCCACCATCACAACTACAATTCCAGAATTTCCTTCACACTCTTTGTGTTCTGGAAGGGCCTCCAGCACCTTCTTGTGCCCTGATGTCAGCAGTAAAATGTGCTTACATATTAATTGTTCCAAAGGGCCTGATGGAAGTTTGTAAGAATTTAAGAGTGATACAAAATCTTGTAGATAGCAGATACAACTCCAGTTTCTATGGGTACTAGGGGTAGCTTAAAATCCCTTAAGAGAGGCTATGGATGAGTATGGGACATTCATAAATCAAGTGTTTATTAGATGGGGACTATCTGTATATGAAAATGCTTTAAATATAGTTTCTATTTTCTCAATAAAAACTGAAAGGAAACAACACAAAACACAGCTTAAACTGAAAGAGGATCCCTATTCACAGTGCCCTTTTGTTTATTGCTCAATTCCCGAGTCTCAATTAGATGAAAGAGGGAAAACTATCCTCTGTGTAGTATAATGGTAAGGACAAAAAATCAGTGGCTGCTTATACAAAAAGTCTGCAATTCTAGCTTGAGTTTTTCATTCATTAACATGGCCTTCTGAGGCAAGTTGCAAAATATGAACAAAACAGCTTTCTCTCTTCAAATATTGCTTTCTTATTGCACAAGGCGGGAGGCATCAGGAATGTTGGCCACAGCCAGGCATTTTGCTCAAGGAAAGAAAAGTCTAATTCTTTACACTTTATTAACTGATTACTCCCTTGTTTCCTATGGTAAAATTACATGGTAAACAGCACCTGCAGATTACAGAGATCTTAGCTGGAAACAATTCGTTAACAATGATACACGAGAGATGCATCCATTAGTGCTAGTGACTCTCCAGATATTGTTACATTTTTTCCACTATTTAAACCCACAAAATTTTATTAGGTACTTTTTTCTTTTTACCATGACATAGAATAAATTTAATTAATTTCATGGCTAATATATTTGAATGTATTAGCTCTGGGCCTGTCCCAAAGTAGGTCTCTAATAAATATCTATCTGTTGAAAAGATAATGGGACTATCAGTAATCCATTCCTTAACCAGTTAACTGCCACGATATTTTGAATTTAATTAAAAAAGGTCCACTGCTTGTGTCTATAGATGCTTATGGTGTACAAACGGTTAAAGACAGGATTTTATTTTACCCTAATTGGACCTCATTTCTTAGGATCAACCATGGAGAGGTAGACTAAGGACTCATTACACTACTGGCAGTAATAAGTCAAAGGGATTTAAGAATGAGAGATTCTGTAGGTCAGTGGCTCTCCAATTTTGGTGTGTATCACAATCACAAGACATGAGTGTGAAAATGTAGAATCCCGGGCATTATCCTTCCCAAATTTAGATTAAGTAGGCCCCCTGAATCTGACTTTTCAACTTCCTTACTACAGGATTCTGATGTAGGTCATCCTGAACCACATTTTGAGAAACTGTTTTATGTTCATTCCTCAACCTGTCCATTATCTGGAGACTGAAAAGGCTAAATCTCCCTTTGCCACTGGTGAAACAGGGCTCTCACATAAGACAGTGTTTTTCACCTCTATTCAATCATTCCTAGAGTTAATCTTTTTATAGAAATTGGTACTTCATTTGTCTCAAGAGGAGGCAGGTACCTACCAAGCTTTCTAAAATTGATAAGTCACCTATTTTTTAAAGAAATATTTATTTTTCAATGTTGTTGAATAAATCCATTTTTCTTATTACAACAACTGCTGTCATTACCATCACCCATCAGTAATCATCTGGCACCTTGAAATAAAATAAAACAAAATAAAAGTATTTATACTCTGAGACGTTTAACAAAATCTCCAAGTGATTCCACAATGCCAAAAAATGAGCATCTTATCTCAGTACCAATTAGTGAAGTAGGATTGCCCAAACTAGTTTCATGGGTATGCCATAGATATAAAATGGATACAGAAGCTGGCATTGAGTACACTTCTAATTATAAGAACCCTTAACTCAACATGCTCTGATTTTTTAAAAAATTATTTCCACTTATTTTTAGTACACTCCTTTCATTTGCTTATGCTATTGGTTGAATTGTGTATGCCCAAAATTCATTTGCTGAAGCTCTAATCTCCAATAACTCAGAAAGTTACTGTATTTAGAGATAGGTCCTTAAAAAGTAATTAATTTAAAATGAGACTATTAGTATGGTCATAATCCAATCTAAATTATGTCCTAATAATAAGAGAAAATGTGGACATGCAGATACCAGGGATGCATATACACAGAGGAAAGACCATGTGAGGACCTAACAAGAAAGTGACCATCTACAAACTAAGGAGAGTGGCCTCAGGAAAAAAAATCTATTGACACCTTGATCTTGGACACCTAATCTCCAGAACAGTGAGAAAATAAATTTATATTGTTTAATGCCCCCCCCGTATTATTTTGTTATGACAGTCTTACCAAATAAATCCTCTTAATATAATGTATTCATGCTGCTATATATGCGTAGTGATGATTTTGAATGACTAAATAACAGTCCATTGAGTTGCTATAGTTTATACAACTCCATTGAATATTATATATATAAATTGTTGACAGTATTGCAGATGTCTCCCATTCCCCCCCTTTACCTCTCTGCACCCAGCCCCCACCCACCCCCAGGTCTTTAATATCCTATTGTCCATGTCCATGGGCTATGCATATATAAGTTTATAAGTTGGTCGGTAGGTACCATATGGAGGGCACTGAACTAGACACAATCTTTAACATTACACAGTCAAATAACATGCAAATAATCCTGAGTTGCTTTGTAGTTCAATGATAGCACTACATAACAGGAGGTAGTAAGGGTTATTTTTTTTAAATCCTCACTGAGGATATTTTTCCATTGATTTTAGAGAGAGTGAAAGAGAGGGAAAGACAAAGAGAAACATCAATGTAAGAGAAACATATCAATTGGTTGCCTCCTGCCCAAGCCCTGACCAGGGCCCAGGCTGGGGAGGACCCTGCAACCGTGGTACATGCCCTTGACTGGAATCAAACTCAGGACCCTTTGGTCCACAGGCCGATGCTCTATCCACTGAGCCAAAACAGCTAGGGCAGTAGTAAGGTTTTAAAAGCAGTGTGACAAGAGGGGAAGACAGAATGTGCTGGTTGCTGAACACAGCATGCCAGCTCCAAGAGAGCAAGCAAATAAGAGCACTCAACTTGATCACAGCATCTCATGGGAGCTGCCACCAGCAGGGTGTGGGGGGTGAGGAGGCAGCAATCTACCGAAATGCTAAAGGAAATTGGCACCTTTGACATCTCTGGTGTGAGCGTCAAGAATTGCCATCCCGTTGTAAAAATGTCTAATGATTACTGAAATTATGCAGTAAAGCAAAACATGGAAGCTAAACACAACCAACCTTTTCCACATAGAGCCAAAAGCAGTCACTGAATTTGGGTCCCTAGGAACTGTGGCTTAAAAATCACTGCCCAACCCCACTGGCATGGCTCAGTAGTTGAGTATTGACCTATGAAGCAGGAGGTCATAGGTTCCATTCCCCATCAGGGCACATGCCTGGGTTCTGGGTTCAATCCCTAGAGGGAGGTGTGCAAGTGGAAGCTGATCAATGATTCTCTCTCATCATTGATATTTCTATCTCTCTCTCCCTCTCCCTTTCTCTCCGAAATCAATAAAAATATATTTTAAAAAATCACTGCCCAACAATGCAAGTAACTGTAAAACAGAAAGCAAAATACAGAACAATATCTTTTTTTTCAGGATATTATCATAGTGTGGCATCAGCAAGAAATTATAGTACAGACCAGTTCAATCTCTGATTTTCTTGCCTCCCATTTTTGGGCTGTATGAATCACCTAACACTTACCAAACGATGCCTACTATATCGTTAACATTAATTTTTCTTTCCCACATTGGTAGTAAGCCCCTCAAAGGTATCTATATTTGTAGGTTCAGAACCTGTGTGGACTTATCTTCTGGACAAGGTAAAATTTGTTTGAGATGCACATTAAGGGGAAAGATGAGTTATTTAAAAAACACAACTACTGACACAAAGGGGGAAATTGACTTCTACTCTGATCATCTGTTTCCTAGGTTCGGCTCTGTTCCTAGCATCCAAAACAGAACTGGAAAAATAGAAGCTTACTGAATTGATTCTCATCAATGGACAATGCAGGCTATACCAAGCTTTTGTATAACTTTGAAATTCACACCCGCCATAAATGTCACATCTACCTCACTGAGCTATTTAATTGCCAGAGTTGGAGTCCTGCTTAAAGAAAAATGGCAAAAGGGGACAACCACTACTGAGATTCTGGAAGTCATCTGGTCTATGTGCATGAAAACAATGTTCATTGATGATATGTGCAGAGATGGCAATGACAGACAGGTACCCAAGTATGTTTGGTATGATGAGCTTTCTGGCATAACCATAAGCAGGGGTAGCATAAAAAATACTCCAAAGGATGCACTAAAGCATAGCTTCAAAAAACATGACATAACTGTGGTCCATTTGGGAAAACAGCAGCAAAGACCAGCTTGGAATGCAACGATATGGAATTTGGAAACTCTTTTTGAGCAAGGCTTTTAGCTGGCCACAAGTTGAACACAGAAATACAGACAGTGACAGGCTCTACAAATAGCAGCTGCAGCCAGAGTTCGAAGAGCAGTTTGTATGTATGTCATATACAAAGAATGTGTAGTTAAAGGTTTACTTTTTGCTCCCTACAAGTGTGGGTGAAATCAGTAGTGACATCTTTGAATAATAAGAAGGGCAGCAATATAAACTAGATGTCACTGCCTTCCCTTAGGAGTGTCTGCTTATTTAATTTGTAATTCTTTATACTTCTAAAGTGAAAGACACTTTGACACATAAGGAGAAAAACATACACTTCCACTTGTAACACCTGGAAATCACTAAGGGCTATCATTTGTGAATAGAATCTATATATATAAAAGGCTAATATGCTAAGTGTCCAACCGTCCAACCAGTCGCTATGACATGCACTGACCACCAGGGGGCAGACACTCAATGCAGGAGCTGCCGAGCTGCATTGACTTGGCAGCAGCAGTTCTTGGGTGATGCACCCCGAAACCAGAGAGGAGGGAGCCTGATTCCTTGCAGGGCTGTGAGATTCTACCTTCGGCCATGGGTTATGTTGTTGCTGGGGCACTGTTGGCCCCGAATCTGGTTTACTGCACACTTGCATTTGCATTTCACACACTGTACGACAGCAACTTTGCAGAGTGCCCTCTTGTACTCCGGGACCCCTTGGGGAATGTCAGAGAGCCGGTTTTGGCCCAATCCCCACAGGCCAGGCCGAGGGACCCCACCTGCTAGAAGGACCCTGCTCAGTCCACAGACGCCCTTCGAGCCACAGCACCACCCCAGGTGCAGCCGGCTGGGGAGGGACTGCAGGAGGTTGGCTCCAGGGCTTGTCTGGCTCATCTTGCCCAGCCCCGCCCCACCAGCCACCTTCTAATTAATTTCCTTTCAATGTGCACGAATCCGTGCACCAGGTCACTAGTAAATTCATAAATTAGAATGTTATCTATAGTATGAGTTCAGCCAATCCTGAACTCTGGATTCAGAAAACATTAGCTCAAATACATTCTCTTAATTATGAATTCTTAAATGGCTCTTGAAAATGTTATAACAATGTGGCAGGTTACCTTTACAGAGTTGGACTAAAGAGGGTTAGAGTAGTAGCATTATGACCAAAATGAAATAGCCTGTGCAATCCAATTGGTTTACAGTAGGATTTTTTCCCCTTGTCCAAAATGTCCCTATCAATATCTTTATACATAATTCATTCTGGTTCCTAATGGCGATTTAAATGACATAAACTACCTCTAAGCCATATTTAACTATAATATTAAAGATTAAGTATGGAGGAGAGATTAAAAATGGCAGCAGAGAGTCAGCCTGGTGGTCAAATCCCTCTAGTTTTAACTACAACAATCAAGGCTTAACTAGAACAAGACTGTGCACAAAGACCACTAGGGGGTGCACCAAGAAAGCATAAAAAATGCGGAGACAAAAAAACATGACAGAAATGGAGGATATAGAGCTAAAAAACGCAATTTTGAGGGCTTGCAAAAATGTGCTAGAAGCTGCCAATAAACTTGAGGAGAGACTCACGAAAACTAATGAGACCCTCGATGCTATGATAAAGAAACAACTAGAAATTAAGCATACACGGTCTGAAATAAAGAATATTACACCCAATAGCAGACCAGAGGAGCGCAAGAATCAAGCCAAAGATTTGAAATGCGAAGAAGCAAAAAACACCCAACCGGAAAAGCAAAATGAAAAAAGAATCCGAAAATACGAAGATAGTGTAAGGAGCCTCTGGGACAGCTTCAAGCGTACAAACATCAGAATAATAGGGGTGCCAGAAGATGAGAGACAGCAAGATATTGAAAACCTATTTGAAGAAATAATGGCAGAAAACTTCCCCCACCTGGTGAAAGAAATGGACTTACAGGTCCAAGAAGAGCAGAGAACCCCAAACAAAAGGAATCCAAAGAGGACCACACCAAGACACATCATAATTAAAATGCCAAGAGCAAAAGACAAAGAGAGAATCTTAAAAGCAGCAAGAGAAAGAGACTCAATTACCTACAAGGGAATACCCATACGACTGTCAGCTGATTTCTCAACAGAAACTTTGCAGGCCAGAAGGGAATGGCAAGAAATATTCAAAGTGCTGAATACCAAGAACCTACAACCAAGAATACTTTATCCAGCAAAGCTATCATTCAGAATTGAAGGTCAGATAAAGAGCTTCACAGATAAGGAAAAGCTAAAGGAGTTCATCACCACTAAACCAGTATTATACGAAATGCTGAAAGGTATCCTTTAAGAAGAGGAAGAAGAAAAAGGTAAAGATACAAATTGTGAACAACAAACATGCATCTATCAACAAGTGAATCTAAGAATCAAGTGAATAAATAATCTGATTTACAGAAAAAAAAAATGGCAGCAGAGTAAGTGGATGCTGCACAGACATGCTCCAAGGACCAAACAGGAATTAAAAGTAAAATATGGAAAAAACTTCCTGAATATGTAATCAACAGAAGACTCACTGGAGAGAACCCTGATAACTAAGGACTGAAAGTGAAGACTGTATAGAGACTGGTAGAAGGGGTAGAGACATGAAAGGGCTGGCCGGGCTCCCACAGACAGCAACTAAAGTTCTGGAGAGCTATTTAATCTGTGAGGGGTTGCTACTGAGAACTTTGGGGTCTAATCCCCAAGCAGGGTACCCAAGCGGAGAGCACCAAAACCGAGAAGGGTACCCGCATAACATCTGACTATGAAAAGCAGCAGGACTGCTATCTGTCAGGGAGAGACTGCTGGAAATTCAGGCCAATGCACACAATTCCATCTGGAGCTACCCACCTTGTGCTACAACAGAGGGAGGGCAGAGTGGACTGGAGATGTGTAAGCAGAAGCCAGGATCAGGGGCTCTGGGGTTAGAGCTCAGACAGCAGACACCCCAGTTTTCTGTGCTGAGTCATTCCCTCACGCTGCAGAGGTCATCTTTCTCACCAGACATTTACTATACAGGCGACCTTGCCTGAGGGGAGGACAGTTGATCCACTCTATTGGAAAACACCTTGCCCCAAGGAATGGAGTTGTTCAGGCCCATGAGGAGACTGAGAATAAAAATTAGCCTTCATGCCGAAACCGGTCTGGCTCAGTGGATAGAGCATCAGCCTGCGGACACAAAGGTCGCGGGTTCGATTCCGGTCAAGGGCATGTACCTTGGTTGCGGGCACATCCGCAGTAGGGGGTGTGCAGGAGGCAGCTGATCAATGTTTCTCTCTCATCGATGTTTCTAACTCTCTATCTCTCTCCCTTCCTCTCTGTAAAAAGTCAATAAAATATATTTAAAAAAAAATTAGCCTTCAGGCAGAAGCAGTTGCCCCTGTTGCAAAAAAAACCCCAAAAAACAAACCTCTTGCCACACCTGTGGATGATTTTAATCTTTGTCTGATCTAATTAGTCAGAAACAGCATTTGACACTGTCCTACACTAGAGACTGAGAGATGTACCAGATCTACCTAGTACATAGTCACAAACACAAACAGAAAGCCAAAATGAGGAGACAAAGAAACAACCTCCAAATGAAAGAACAAGGGAATTCTTCAGAAGAAGAGATAAATGAAATGGAGATAATAAATTTATCTGATATAGAGCTCAGAATAATGATGGTGAAGATGCTCAACATCATGAGAAAAGATATAGTAACTATGAAAACAGGAATAAAGAATGACTAGTGTAGCTGAATAGATACAAAAAAAAGACCCAACTATATGCTGTCTACAAGAGACCCACCTCACAACAAAAGACACACACAGGATGAGAGTAAAGGGATAGAAAAATCTTTTCCATGCAAATGAAAAAGAAAAAAAAGCTGGAGTAGCAATACACATATTCAACAAAATAGACTTCAAAATGAAGACCATCACAAGAGACAACAAAGGTCACTACAAAATACTTAAGGGATTGATCCAAAAAGAGGATATAACTACGGTAAACATATACGCACCCAATATAGGAGCACCTAAATAAAATAATGGCAGAAAACTGCCTTAACCTGGTAAAGGAAAAAGTAACACAAGTCCAGGAGGCACAAAGAACCCCAAGCAAGAAGAACCCAAAACAGGCCCATGCCCAGACACATCATAGTTAAAATGCCAAAAATTAAAGACAAAGAGAGAATCCTAAAAGCAGTAAGAGAAAGCAAACTGTTACCCTACAAAGAAGCTACAATAAGGATGACACCTGACTTCTCATCAGAAACCCTACAGGCCAGAAGGGAATGGCATGAAGTACTCAAGGTAATGGAAAGCAAGGATGTGAAACCAAGATTATTATATCCAGTAAGGCTATCATTCAAAATAGACAGTTAAATAAAGAGCTTCCCAGACCCAAAGGAAAACAAAATGGCTAAAGTAGTACATCACCACCAAGCCAGCATTACAAGAAATGCTAAAGGGATTGCTGTAAGGAGAAGAAGAAACAGAGAAAACTAGGCATACAGAATTAAAATGGCAACAAATAAGTACCTATTGATAATTACCTTAAATATAAATGGATTAAATGATCCAATCAAAAGGTATAGTGTAGCTGAAACCGGTTTGGCTCAGTGGATAGAGCGTCGGCCTGCAGACTGAAAGGTCCCAGGTTCGATTCCGGTCAAGGGCATGTACCTGGGTTGTGGGCACATCCCCAGTGGGGGATGTGCAGAAGGCAGCTGATCGATGTTTCTCTCTCATCGATGTTTCTAACTCTCTCTATCTCTCTCCCTTCCTGTCTGTAAAAAATCAATAAAATATATTTTAAAAAAAGGTATAGTGTAGCTGAATAGATACAAAAAAAAGACCCAACTATATGCTGTCTACAAGAGACCCACCTCACAACAAAAGACACACACAGGATGAGAGTAAAGGGATAGAAAAATCTTTTCCATGCAAATGAAAAAGAAAAAAAAGCTGGAGTAGCAATACACATATTCAACAAAATAGACTTCAAAATGAAGACCATCACAAGAGACAACAAAGGTCACTACAAAATACTTAAGGGATTGATCCAAAAAGAGGATATAACTACGGTAAACATATACGCACCCAATATAGGAGCACCTAAATATATAAAAAACTTCTGGAGGAGTTTAAGGGAGAGATGGACAACAATCCTATCTAATAAAAGAGAAACATGGTAATTAGCCATACAGCCGCTACCCTTCCCATTGGCTAATCAGGGAGATATGCAAATTAACTGCCAGCCAAGATGGCGGCCGGCAGCCAGGCAGCTTGAGGCGAACAGGAGGCTTGCTTGCTTCAGTGATGGAGGAAGCCAATGATCCCCTCCTGCCTTGCCGGTCTCTGAGCTGCACTCTAAGCAACATTGTTACAAATATAGAAGCTAAACAAAACCCCAGAAACCTGCTTTCAGCCAGCCGGGCTTCAGCCAGCAGGACCACAACATTGTTTCAATTATAGAACAAACACAGATCCCTGCTTTCAGGCAGCTGGGACCTCAGAGCTGGAGTGAGCAGGACCGCAACAGTGTTACAATTATAGAACCCAAACAAACCAGATACCTGCTTTCAGCAGCTGAGGCCTCAGAGCTGGAGCCAAGCCTCAGAGCTAAAGCTGGC
>NW_005353441.1:203143-203804 GCF_000412655.1 Myotis brandtii
GTGCTTTTCCGAATTAATGAGAGAAAACATTGATTCTCCTGCTGCCCACGAAGGTGGAAAG
The DNA here is from genome assembly GCF_000412655.1 of Myotis brandtii. NCBI lineage: Eukaryota > Metazoa > Chordata > Mammalia > Chiroptera > Vespertilionidae > Myotis > Myotis brandtii. Next base: position 203,205 of record NW_005353441.1, read on the forward strand.
TGAAGTGGGGAGACATGTGGGGAATGAGCAAGGTTCCCTGTCTGGGGGTTCCAAATCTGCTGTTGGTTTCTTTCACCACTGACTAGAGATATACAGGGTGTCCCCCCAAAATGTATACACACTTTGAATACCTACTAATTCCAATGGTTTTAAGCATAAGAAAGGAACAACAATGGAGCTGTTATCTGTTAAAAGTGTGGGCACAAACAGGTAGTTGGACATTCCCTGAGGGGTCTCAGATTGGAGAGGGTGAAGGCCAGCCTGAGGGGCCCCTTCTCCCCCCCTACCCCAGTGCATGCATTTCGTGCACCGGGCTACTAGTCCTATCTAATGAAAGAGAAACATCGTAATTAGCCATATAGCCGCTACCCTTCCCATTGGCTAATCAGGGAGATATGCAAATTAACTGCTAGCCAAGATGGCGGCCGGCAGCCAGGCAGCTTGAAGCAAACAGGGAGGCTTGCTTGCTTGCTTAAGTGACGGAGGAAGCCAAGCTTCCCCACCTGCCTTGCCGGCCTCTGAGCTGCAACTCTAAGAAACATTGTAACAAATATAGAAGCTAAACAAACCCCCAGAAACCTGCTTTAGTCAGCCAGGCTT
>NW_005353441.1:205355-210058 GCF_000412655.1 Myotis brandtii
TGAGGCAGCTTCCTGCTCCTATTCTGGGCTTCTCTGTGGTTCCTGTGCAGAAAGGGGATCCTAGAGAGGTGGCCAAGCCCTGCAGGTGGGGAGAGGTGGCTATTGGCACCAGACTGTGAGGCATCTGGAAAATTAGCTCCTGGCAAGAGAGCTCTGGCTGCTAAGCACTAGGAGGGATTCCTCCTTATCTGCCTACAAATGCATTCACTCACAAATACACACTCAGACACTCTCCCCCTACACTCTCTCTCACACACACAACATACACTCTTACACACAATAGTCACACACAAAACTCTCAAACGTTCTCACATACACACACACACACTCACTCTCTCACACACACCACACTCTATCCTCTCTCACTCACACACATACTGTCACACACAACACTCTCCCTCTCTCACACACAATGAACACACACACAATAAATACTCTCACACACAATCTCACTCACACACACACACACATACACACACCACTCTCTCCTTCTCATACACAACATACACTCTCTCCTACAATACTCACACAACAAACTCTCACACAAACAACAAGCACTCACACACAACACTCTCACACACACACAACACTCTCACACACACAGCATACACTCTCACCTACACAACACACACTCACACACACACTCACAACACATTCTCTCTTTCGCTCTCACCGCCCCCCCACACTAACACACACTTAGAGTTGTTAAGTCCTGTCTGGCCACCTCAGGAATGTCTCTCACCCTCCTCCTAATCACCCAAGTTCAGACCACACTGCCTTCTACTTATTCCACTGGCAGATCATCCAGGTCTAACGAGCTCCTGCTGCCAGCCTCACCCATCCAGGCTGAGTTCAAGTTTAATAATTTAATCCCTGTGAGGGCCAATTAATATTAATCCCACACCCAGCCTATTCCCATCGCTGAGCATCAGCAGCCTGGCCCAGGTCATGGCTGGTGCAGAGAAGCTCAAACCCACAGGGAAGAAAACCGGACAGAGCACATGCCTCCTAATCGTCAGCCAGGAACCTGCATCAGGAAATTCCAAGCAACTGGCAGTTACTGAGCATCAGTCTTCCAGCCACTGGGGTAGACAAGTCAAAACAATAGGTTAGGGAGGCAGACTGAAAAAAATGAATCTTAGAGAATGACAAGTACTACATAAAGACCAAATATGTGGGGGGCTGGGAATCCTATATAATAAAACCCTAATATGCAAATCAACCAAACAGTGGAATGACGTGCGCAACGACCCATCGCTATGATGCACACTGACCACCAGGGGGCAGATGCTCAACGCAAGAGCTGCCCTCAGCCCACAGGCCCCAGGCCAGCCAAGGTGGGTCCCTGCCGGTCACCCCACAGATCGGCCCTGATCTCTGGCCAGGTCTAGGGACCCTACCTGTGCATGAATTTCGGGCACCAGGCCTCTAGTACAGTTATAATAGGGGACTTTAACACCCAACTGACTTCACTGGAAAGATCTTCCAGACAAAAACTTAAGGAAACAGTGACTCCAAAGGACACACTGGATCAGATGAATTTAATTGACATTTATAAAACATTTCACCCCGAAGCTGCAGAACATACATTCTTCTCAAGTGCACTTGGACTATTCACAAAGGTAGACCACATGTTAAAACAAAAAACAAGTCTTTACAAATTCAAAAAGATTAAAATTATATCAAGGATCTTCTCAGATTACAGTAGAATGAAATTAGAAATCAACTACAGTAAAAACACCCCAAAACATTCAAACACATGGAGACTATATAGCATGTTATTAAACAATGAATGAGTTACCAACGAGATCAAGAAAGAAATAAAAAACTTCCTGGAAACAAATGACAATGATTACACAACAACCCAAAATCTCTGGGACACAACAAAAGCAGTCCTGAGAGGGAAGTTCATAGCACTATAGGCCTGCCTCAAAAAATAAGAAAAATCAACAATGAACTATTTAACCCTACAAACTTAAATAATTCGAAAGAGAACAACAAGGGAAGCCCAGAGTAAGTAGAAGGAAGGAAATAATAAAGATTAGAGCAGAAATTAATGACATAGTGAATAAAAAAACAATACAAAAAAATCAATGAAACCAAGAGTTGAATCTTTGGAAGGATAACAAAATTGATGAACCATTAGAGAGACTCATCAAGAAACAAAGAGAGAGGACCCAAGTAAATAAAATCAGAAACGAAAGTGGAGAAGTAACCAGAGAAATATAAAGGATTGTAAGGAAATACTACAAGCAATTATATGCCAACAAGCTGGACAATGTGGATGAAATGGAAAATTCCTAGAAAAATACAATCTTTCAAAATTGGATCAGGAAGAATCAGAAAACCTGAATAGGCCAATAACAACTGATGAAATTGAAGCAGTAATAATAATAATAAAACAAACAAAGAAAAAAAAACTTCCAGCAAACAAAGCCAGGGTCTAGATGGCTTCATAAAGGAGTTTTACCAAATAATCAAATAAGAACTAACATCTATGCTCCTCAAATTATTCCAAGAAATCCAAGAGGAACGACCACTTCAAGGCTTTTTTTATGAGGCCAGTATTACCTTAATTACAAAACCAGAAAAAGACACCACAAAGAAAGAGAATTACAGGCCAATATCCCTGATGAACACAGATGCTAAAATCCTCAACAAAATATTAGCAAATTGGATCCAGCAATATATTAAAAAGATCATACACCATGTCCAAGTGGGATTTATTCCAGGTCTGCAAGGCTGATACAGTATTCACAAATAAATAAATGTGATACATCACATAAACAAATTGGAAGACAAAAATCACATGATTATATCAATAGACACAGAAAAAGCATTCGACAAAACCCAACACCCATTTACAATATATATACACTGAGTGGTCAGGTTATTATGACCACCCCATCAATACTTCATTGGGCCACCTTTTGCCTTCAATACTGAGGCGATTCTTCTTGGCATTGACTCCACGAGATGTTGAAAGGTGATGCGAGGAATCTGACACCATGCCTGATGAATAGCACTGTCCAGTTCTGTGAGATTTGATGGTTGTGGAACCAGCTGCCTGATGGCTCTTTTAACTTCGTCCCACAAATGCTCAACTGGATTGAGATTTGGTAATTGTGGGGGCCACCTAAGCAAGGTAAAGTCTCCCTCATGTTCTTGAAACCACTCCTGCACAATAGGAGCACCGTGGCATGGCGCATTGTCTTGTTGGAAGAAGCCATCTCCATTGGGATACGCCATCAACATGATAGGATGAACTTGATCAGCAACGATACTTAGGTATGTTGTGCTATTCAGACGTGTGTATAATATATTTATAATATATATATTTATTGATTTCAGAGAGGAAGGGAGAGGGAGAGAGACAGAAACATCAACGATGAGAGAGAATCATTGATGGGCTGCTTCCTGCTTGCCCCACAAGGGGGATCGAGCCCCCAACCGGGCACGTGCCCTGACCAGGAACCAAACCGTGACCTCCTGGTTCCTGGGTTGATGCTAAACCATTGAGCCATGCTGGCCGGACTAAACACCCATTTTTTTATAAAAACTCTCAGCAAACTGGGAATAGAGGAACATATCTTAACATGATAAAGGCCATATAGGCAGTCCTCGGGTTACGGGTTACATCGGACTCGATGTAGGTCATTTCGTGGTTACGTCGCCGTAGGTGGGTTCAGACTTATGGCGAAAATCGTGTTACGTCGCGCCATAGGAACAGATCTCCGACATAACCAGAGGAACTACTGTATATGATAAACCTGCAGCCAACATCATTTCAATGGGCAAAATCTAAAACCATTTCTCCTAATAACAGGAACAAGACAGGGATGCTCGCTTTTGCCACTCTTATTCACCATAATACTGGAAGTCCTAGCCACAACAATCAGACAAGAAAAAGAAATAAAAAGTAATCCAAAAGAGAAAGCAGGGAGTAAAACTCTCTTTATTCGCAGATGACATGATATTGTACATAGAAAACCCTAAAGACTGCACCAAAAGACTACCAGATTTAATAAATCAATTTGGCAATGCAGCAGGATACAAAATCAACACGCAAAAATCAATGGTGTTTTTATACACCAATAATGAATTCTTAGAAAGATAAACTAAACAAGAAAACCCATTTACCATTGCAACAGAAAAAATAAAATACTTAGGAATAAACTTAACCAAGGAGGCAAAAGACCTGTATTCGGAAAACTACAGGACATTGAAAAAAGAGATAGAGGAAGATATAAACACGTAGAAGAATATACTGTGTTCATGGATTGGTAGAATCAACATCATTAAAATGCCCATACTACCCAAGGCAATCTACAGATTCAATGCAATCTCTATTAAAATACGAACAGCATATTTCACAGATCTAGAACAAATACTCCAAAAATGTATATGGAACCAAAAAGACCCCGAATAGCGGCAGCAATCTTGAGAAAGAAGAACAAAGTTGGAGGAATCACCATACGAGATTTCAAGTTATAGTACAAAGCCACCATAATCAATACAGCTTGGTACTGGCACAAGAACAGTCATATAGATCAATGGAACAGAACAAAAATCGGCCCAAGCCATTACGCTCAATTAATATTTGACAAAGGAGCCCTGACCAGTTTGGCTCAGTGGATAGAGCGTTGGCCTGCAGACTCAAGGTTCCCAGGTTCGATTCCGGTCAAGGGCATGTACCTTGGTTG
>NW_005353441.1:210256-222960 GCF_000412655.1 Myotis brandtii
GGTCAAGGGCATGTACCTTGGTTGTGGGCACATCCCCAGTGGGGAGTGTGCAGGAGGCAGCTGATCGATGTTTCTCTCATCGATGTTTCTAATTCTCTATCCCTCTCCCCTCCTCTCTGTAAAAAAATCAATAAAATATTAAAAGATACTTGCAAAAAAATGAAACTAGACCACTAACTTACACCATACACAATAATAAACTTAAAATGGATAAAAGAGTTAAATGTAAGTCATGAAACCATAAAAATCCTAGAAGAAACAATAGGCAGCAAAATCTCAGACATCTCTCTAGCAATATGTTTATGGATGCATCTTGTAGGGCAAAGGAAACTAAGGAGAAAATAAACAAATGGGACTACATCAAACCAAAAAGCTTCTACACAGCAAAAAAAGCCATCAATAAAACTAAAAGGGAGCCCACTGTATGGAAGAACATATTTGCCAATGGTACATCTGATAAAGGGTTAATATCCTAAATATATAAGGAACTCATACAACTTAACAGAAGAAAGACAAGCAATTAAAAAATGGGCAAAGGACCTAAATAGACAGTTCTCCAAAGAGGACATATAGATGGCCAAGAGACATGAAAAAATGCTCAAAGTCACTGATCATTACAGAGATGCAAATTAAAACGACAATAAGGTATAACTTCAGACCTGCAAGAATGGCTACCATCAACAAATCAACAAATGACAAGTGCTGGCAAGGATGTAAAGAAATGGGAACCCTAGTACTTTGCTGGTGGGAATGCAGACTGGTGCAGCCATTATGGAAACCGGTATGGAGTTTTCTCAAAAAATTAAATATGGAACTGCCATTTGATCCAGTGATCCCACTTCTTGGAATATATCCTAAGAATCCCAAAATACCTATCAGAAAGAATGTGTGCTCCCCTATGTTTATACCAGCACAATTTACAATAGCTGAGATCTGGAAATAGTTCAAGTGCCTATCAGTAGATAAATGAATAAAAAAGCTGTGGTACATTTATACCATGGAATACTATACAGCAGGAAAAAAGAAGAATCTCTTACCCTTTGAGACAGCATGGAGGGCCCTGGAGAGTATCATACTAAGTGAAATAGTCAGATAAAGACAAGTATCACATGGTCTCACTCATGTGTGGAATCTAAGTAACAAAATAAGCTAATGAAAACAGTGGATCCAGAGACATCAAAGCATGGAACATAGTATGTGGGGAATCTCGGAGGGAGAGCAGGGGAGGGTGGGTGGGTGAGTGGGAGGTAATTAACCAAGGACCTTGTATGCATATATGCATGGCCCAGGGACACTGACAATGGGGTGGTGAGGGCCTGAGGCTGGAAGTGGGGGCCGGCTGGAAGGGGTCAATGGGGGAATAAGGGGAACATATGTAATATTTTTAACAATAAAGATTTATAAAAAAGATTAAGTATGGAGGAAGAGTAAAAGCAAGGTAGCTCATGAAAACAGAATTATGATAGTCAGAAGTTGAAGGGCAGGGCAATAGGTCACAGGTAAGAAGCAAATTAAGAAACAAATGGCTATTGATTCTAAGAGGGCAAAGTGTAAACATTGCAGAAAAATTAAGCAGTGGAAAAGATTTTAAGGGAAGATGTGTTATGTTCAGTTTAAGTTGATGTTGAAATATGTGGTAGACAAAGATTCCACAATTATAACTAGGGATCTGATGATGGAAGGTTAGAAACAATGGTCTAAACATACCCATGGGGTTGAATAGATAACAAGGATAACACAAATATGTGGCCAGTGGACTATTAATCTAGAACTGGCTCACAGGAGGATGAGTACAGTAAATGAATCTCAGAGATTAGTACAAAAGGCAGGCAGGATGGGGTAAGTACAGAAAATTGAATTCAAAGGAGAGTCTAATATACAATTATCTTAGGGGCAAGGAGGTTAATCAGTGGTGATATAAACAGCAGAGAATTACCTGCAATAGGTGCCTATGGAACACAAACCCAAGAATTGAAAAACAACAAAGGCCTGGGACACAGCTTCTGAACTTTAAACACTGTAAAACTAGAACCACCAAGGGCACAAAAGGACTGGTAAGAAAACTGTGAGGCCAGGAAAGTCATTTCACTGTGCAATTAGATAAACCTAAACTTGCAATGCTGTCCTCAGATAACTTGGCGTTTTAGTGCTTCTTGTATACAAGTATGGCCAGTGTCTCCCTTGAGGTAAATATAAAACAACTGGTTATGTGACATAATGGCACAGCAATACTGTTTCAGTAGCTGTAAATTGAGAGAATTTTTTTCAATATAGCCAGCATTAGGGTGTTTCTATGGAAATCCCTTTTTTTTTTCCTCAGAAGAAAATTCCTGACTCTTGCTTATGATTATGACAATGAGTGAAGAAAGCCTCATGCTGATTATAGCCTCATAAATCTTTTCCACAGCATCTCAACAGAGCTACCCACTCAAAAAGAAATTAGGATAAAATATAAACAAATGAAATGAAGTATAGCAAAATACTCTATTCATTATAGTCAATTTTATGTATATCCATTGTTTGATTTTTAGTTCAAAGACTGAAGCCAGCTATCCATGAAGCAATGGAGAATTAGATTTCATTGCTGTCTATTAATCTTTTTTCACAGAGCTTTAACCCTAATGAATCCTTTAATTTCTACTAATGGGTAAACAATGTAGATTTCTCTACTTTATAGCTAATTGCTCCTATTTATAAATATTTTCCAAAATTTTCACAAAAAGCTTATAAGTTTTAAAAATTGACAAGTATCAAGACATCTGGATCAATGTGGCAGACCAAACAATTTTAGCTCCTCTTTATCTCTCAATATCCCATTAAACAAATAAAAAATACAATAAAGAGAATACAGGGATTCAACAGAAAAGAGATTTTTCAATATGTTTCTGAAACACAGAAAGTGGATAGGATGCTGACTGATAAAGAAGGTCAGAAAAAATGACAGAGGGGACTTATATAGCCTGGGAGTATGCTGTTCTGCACTGTAGGACCCCAGAGAAGTTTGCAACTTGCAAATGCCAAATAAAGGAGAGGGTGAAAATGAAGTGTGAGGAATTCATTGAAAGCCTGTGTACTGAATCATTATCCCCCGCATCCCACCCCACCCCATACAGAATCCTTAGTTTCAGGCATTTATTCCCAAGGAAAAAACATAAAATAAAAAATAAATTAGAATGTTCTTCTCTAAAGAGATTAAGTCATCTAAAAAAAGAAGTAGCACTTATGAGCATTGGTGCCCCAGAACAAAGGTATTTACATCCTGGATTTTAGAGATCCCCAGCATAAGGGCTTTATGCACATGGGTAGAGCTTACTGAAAGGGCGAGGGCTACGCCCTCCATCTTGCCCCAGGGTAAGTGCTCCATCTTACCTTGGCCATGTGCTTGGCAAGGAGCTTCTTCCCGGAAGTCTAAGCCTCTGCTAGCCACACCCAGGAACAAGACACCGACTTGCGCCTGGCCAATCGGCAAGGCCACAGCCCTTTCTCCTCCCCTTACTCCAACCCCCTATAAAACCCCTCTCCACACAGAGTTCTCTCTCTCTCTGCTTCCTGTCGCTGCGTCGGCAAGGTGGGGGAGCCGAGCTAGCTCGAATAAAGACTCTTATGCTATTGCATCGGACTGGCTGGCTCCCTGATGTGGGTTCTTGGGGATCCTGAAATCTGGGCATAACACTTACCAGCCTCCTGTTTGGAGTACCAGCCATTTTACACAACCCCTAGACATATTATAAAATTTCAAAAATAAAAGATAAAAGAGAAGACCCTAAAAACATACAGAGAGGAAAATCATTAACAGTGAAAGGAACAAGAATTGGAATAGATTGGTCACCTCATCAGCAATATTGGGTGTTAGAGATAATAATGGAGAAAATGCCTTCAAGTTTGAGGGAAAATTATTTTGAACCTATGTTGTGGTCCAACCCCAATGGGTCCAGGGGTCCCCAAAGGTGTGGACGGAGTCGGCAAAGAAGGAATGACACGGAGGCAGCGTTCAGTTGATCAGCAGCCTAGCCAGGATCTCTAGCCAGGATCTCCAGCCAAGTTCTGTCTAGGTTCTCCAGCCAGGTTCTCCAGGTTCTCCAGCCAGGTTCTGTCCAGGTTCTCCCGCCATGTTCTGTCGCTAGGTTCTGTCTCTAGGCTCTGTTTCTAGGTTCTTCAGCCAGGTTCTCTCGCTAGGTTCTGTTTCTAGGTTCTGTGTCTATTCTGGTCAGGATCTCCAGTGAAGTTCTGGCCAGGATCTGATTAGGATCTGATGATTATTGTCTTGTTACATCTGTATTTATACCAGTCGATTTTAATCCTGTCAATTTCTATTGAAAAGGTTAGGGCGTTTCTTATCTCCATTCCAGGGAGTAAAGATTATGTAGCTTAAGCGTGATTGTTCTTAGTTAAAGTGATTAACTACCCGCCTGGCACTTAGTTAAGGGGTTTTATCCCCTCCCTAACTTCAGGGAAAAATCCCTACCTGGGGAAACAACCTTTCTCGGAGAGGTGACCTTGGTTAAAACACATAGCGCCAAGAAGGTGAGCAAACATATTAAGAACAGTATGCCATATATGCCAGGTCCCTTGAAACAGCAAGGATGGACCGGCTCCCGGCAAGTGAGAGACCATCTAATCAGCCAAAGTTATTCAGGATAGTTTTATTCCTAGCCAGCTATATATTGAGCTTGATAGAATTTTTTTTTCTTTCAGATTGCAAAGACTCAAAGTTCACCTCTCACCTCTTTCCTAGGAAGTTATTTAGGAATATACTCCAGCAAAGGGAGTAAAGAGAAATAGATATACATACTGGATTCTGGAAACAGTGGACCTAAAACCAGACACTAATCAAAGTCCAAGGATGACAGCTACGCTACAGGCTTAAGGAGCATTCAATCCAATAGAAGCAAGGAGGGGCTCTAGGAGAGAGGCATCCAAAAGAAAGAGGAGGGGGGTGGCTCACAATTTTACCCACCTTTAAGAAATTAGAGAAATGATGGATGCTGCAGACAATGTGAGAAAAAAGAAAGGCAATTAGAAAATCCAGAAAAACAAAACATTATACAAATTAAGTAATGTTCTCATTACACTTGACAGAAGACAAAAATTTCCAATAGTCACAATAATATAAACACTGTATACTTAATTTTTAAATTTCAGAAATAACCAATGATGCTTAATTATAGAGCTACTTAATTATAAAGAGTAAAGCATAAATGTTATCCCTCTTGGAAATGTGAAAAGTAAAAGTACAAATGACAAGAGTTAAGAGATATTGTCTATAGTTTATAGAACAAGAAATAGTCAGGTCTAAGTATATTCCTAAAACAATTGAACAGAAAAAATAAAAAGCATGGTAACTATATTTAGATGAGAGGTAGAATAATTGAAGTAAAGCCTCATTTATCACAATGGAAAATTAAAAAAGTCTAAAATAGATAAATCAAGTAATGGCAGTATATAGGGAAGCAATCACCAGAAGAACTAAACAGAAACAGTTAATAGACTTAAAGATAATAATCTTAGAGGATTAGGAATGGGGATAGGGAGAGTTAGAATAGTGAAATGTTGCTTACATTATAAGCCTTTATGTACATAGTTTATATTTTTTAAATATTTATTTTTTATTTTTATTGATTTCAGAGAGGAAGGGAGAGGGAGAGATAGAAACATCCATGAGAGCGACTCATTGATCGGCTGCCTCCTGCATGCCCCCTACTGGGGATTGAGCCTGCATCCCGGCATGTGCCCTTGACCTGAATTGAACCTGGGACCCTTCACTCTGCAGGCCATCACTCTATCCATTGAGCTAAACCAGCTAGGGCCATAGTTCATATTTTTTAATGCATGTATTACTTGGCTATTTCAAAACCAACCAGGAAACTTGAAACAAAAATATTTTGTCACTACTAAACTCAAACCAGCCTCTGTGAATCCTCACCTGAAAAAGAGTGCTAGCAGGGGGTCATCTAAGTATAGCCCCTGTTTCTATTATTCAACCTGCCTCTTTCCCCCAAGCCCTGCTCTCATGTTCTTTCTCTTATAACCATGAAAATTTAACACAAACTTTGCATTAAGCTATGACCAGCTTCATTCTCAGCTACAGAGATAACTTTTCATGGCTTTATAGGGATAAAATAAACTGCACCTATTTAAGTGCTCATCTTGTTAAGTTTTGACATATGTATGTACATATATGTACACCTCTGAAACCATCATCACAATAAAAATAATATTCGTCATCCCCAAAAGTTTACTCAGACCACTTTGTAATACAGGATCACTCAGCCCAGTCTCTGTTGCCCTCTGCATTGTCAAGTGACCACTGATCTATTTTCTGTCACTATAAACTAGAATTTCATTTTCTAGAATTTTATATAAATGGAATCATACAATGTATAGTTTATTTATTTTTTTGGCCTGGCTTCTTTCACTCAGCATAATTACTTTGATATTCATCCATGTTATAACATGTATCAGTAGTTTATTTTTTTTCTTTTAAAAAACATCTTACTTGTTGAGAGTATTACTGATGCCCTCCCCCTTTTCACCCTTGCCCCACCCCCCTTGGTTCCTGCCCCATCCCAGGCCTTCACCACCTTATTGTCTGTGTTCTTGAGCAATGTGTATCCTATCAAATAAAGAGGTAATATGCAAATTGACCATCACTCCAACACACAAGATGGCCACCCCCATGTGGACACAAGATGGCCACCACAAGATGGCCAGCAGGGGAGGGCAGTTGGGGGGACCAGGCCTGCAGGGGAGGACAGTTGGGGGTGACCAGGCCAGCAGGGGAGGGCAGTTGGGGGCAATTGGGTCAGCAGGGGGAGCAGTAGGCATGATCAGGCTGGCAGGGGAGTGGTTAGGGGGCAATCAGGCAGGCAGGCAGGCGAGCGGTTGGGAGCTAGCAGTTCTGGATTGTGAGAGGGATGTCCGACTGCCCGTTGGGATCGGGCCTAAATGGGCAGTTGGACATCTCTCGAGGGGTCCCAGATTGGAGAGGGTACAGGCTGAGCCTCTAGTATGCATATAAGTTCTTTGGTTAATCTCTTCCTATTCCCCTTCCCCCTTCTCTCTGAGATTTGTCAGTCTTTCCTGTTTCCCTGCCTCTCGTTCTATTTTATTCATCAGTTTATTGCATTCATTAGATTCTACATGTAAGTGAGATCACATGGTATTTGTCTTTCTCTGACTGGCTTATTTTGCTTAGCATAATAATCTCCAGGTCCCTCCATGCTGTCTCAAAGGGTAATAATAGAACCTTCTTTTTTACAGCAGCATAGTATTCCATCGTGTAGATGTACCACAGCTTTTTTTATCCACTCATCTGCTGATGGGCACTGGGACTGTTTCCAGATCTTAGCTATTACAAATTGTGCTGCTATGAACATAGGGATGTATATATCCTTTCTGATTGGTGTTTCTAGTTTCTTGGGATATATTCCTAGAAGTGGGATCACTGGATCAAATGGCAGTTCCATATTTAATTTTTTGAGGAAACGTCACACAATGTTTTCCATAGTGGCTGCACCAGTCTGCATTCCCACCAGCAGTGTACTAGGGTTCCTTTTTCTCCACATCCTTGCCAGCACTATTTGTTTGTTGATTTTATTGATGGTAGTAGCTACTCTGGCAGGTGTGAGGTGGTATCTAATTGTGGTTTTAATTTGCATCTCTCTGATGATTAGTGATGTAGAGCATTTTTATCATATCTCTCTTAGCTGTTATTTCATTGTATGGATGTAACAGAGTTTGTTTATCCATTTGCATGTTGTTGGACCTAACGGTTGTTTCCCACCTTTAGTTACTACACAGAAAATTACTAACAACACTGGTGTATAAGTTTTTTTTTTCAATTACAGTTGACACTTAATATTATTTTTTATTAGTTTCCAGTGTACAGCATAGTGGTTAGACAATTATATAATTTACAAAGTTATTCCACAAAAATTCTAGTACCCATCTGGTACCATACATAGTTATTACTATTGAGTATATTCCCTGTGCTGTACTTTACATCCCCGTGACTATTCTGTAACTACCAATTAGTACTCAATCCCTTCACCTTTTGGTGTACAGGTTTTTGTGTGGACATATGCTTTCATTTCTATTAGGAAATATTTGGAAATGGAACTGTAGGTTTTATGGTAAGTATATGTTATAAGAAACTGCCAAACTGTTTTCTAAATTCATGAACCATTTTACATTTCCACCAACAATATATGAGTTGCAGTTTCTCACATCTTTATCAAAACTTGGTATGATCAGTCTTTTTAAGTTTAGCCCAGGGGTGGGCAAACTTTTTGACTCGAGGGCCACAATGGGTTCTTAAACTGGACCGGAGGGCCGGAACAAAAGCATGGATGGAGTGTTTGTGTGAACTAATATAAATTCAAAGTAAACATCATTACATAAAAGGGTACGGTCTTTTTTTTTTTAGTTTTATTCATTTCAAACGGGCCGGATCCGGCCCGCGGGCCATAGTTTGCCCACAGCTGGTTTAGCCCATTCTAACAGGTGTGTCTCTCACTGTGGCTTTCATTTGCTTGTCCATAGTGATTAGTGATGTTGAATATCTTTTCACACATCTTTGTTGGTGACATGTCTGTTCTTTCACCCATTTTTAAAAATTGAATGTCAACTGTAATTGAAAAATAAAGTTTCAAAACTGATTTGTTTCTTATTATTGAGTTTTAAAAATTCATTATATATTCTGGCTATAAGTCTATTATAAGATATGTCACTAGCAAATATTTTTCTTCCAGTCTGTCTTGTCTTTTGTCTTAACAGTGTCTTATAAAGAATAGAGTTTTTCATTTTGATAAAGTTTAATTTATCCATTTTTTCTTTTATGGATCATCTTCTTGGTGTCATATCTAAAAAAAAAAAAAATCTTTGCCTGATAGTTTAGAATTTACATTTAGGTCAATGATCCCTTTTGAAGTTTTTGTTTGTTTGTTTTTCATGGAGTATGAGGTATTAATCAAGGTTGATTTTGTTGCTGTTGTTAATCCTCACCGGAGGATATTTTTTCCATTGAGTTTTAGAGAGTGGAAGGAAGGGAGGAAGGGAGGGAGAGAGGAAGAAGCTAGAGAGAGAAACATTGATGTGAGAAAGACACATCGACTGGTTGCCTCCCACACATGCTGGACGGTGCCAGCCACTGAACCTGCAACCCAGATACTTGCCCTTGACTGGGAATTAAACCCATAACCCTGTGGTGCTTGGGCCAACGTTCTAACCACTGAACACACTGGCCATGGCGTCAAGGTTTATTTGTTTTTAAATATATTTTATTGATTTTTTACAGAGAGGAAGGGAGAGGGATAGAGACTTAGAAACATCGATCAGCTGCCCCCTGCACACTCCCCACTGGGGATGTGCCCGCAACCAAGGTACATGCCCTTGACCGGAATCGAATGACCGGAATCGAACCTGGGACCTTTCAGTCCGCAGGCCGACGCTCTATCCACTGAGCCAAACCGCTTTCGGCAAGGTTTATTTTTTTAATGATGTCCAAATGTTTACAGCTCAATTTTTATTAGAAAGACTATGCTTTCTCCATTGAATTGCTTTACACTTGACCACATATACTATATGTGTGGGTCTATTTCTGGGCTCACTCTTCTGCTCCTTGATCTACATCTATCCTCATAATAAGAGTACTGTCTTGATTGCTGTTGCTTTCTAATAAGCCTTGGGATCCGATAGCATACTGGTAAGTCCTCCACGTTTGTTCTTTTTCAAAGTTGTTTCAAATATTCTAGGTCCCTTTTCTTCCTAGATAAATGTTCAAATCACATGATCAACCTCAATGAAAAAATTAGAACATATCAAGTTGGGGAAAACTGACATGTGAACATTATTTCATATTTTTGATGCTATTATAAAAGTTATTTTTAAATGTCAATTTCTGATTATTTATTGCTAGTATCTAAATACATAAAAAAGGATAAGCGACTGTCTGTCCAACTGGTGGCTTTGACACACAATGACCACCAGGGGGCAGACGCTCAACGCAGAAGCTACGGTGACTTGGCAGCAGCAGTTCTTGGGTGACACACTCTGGAACCAGAGAGGAGAGAGCCCAATTCCGGGGTGTGTCACCTGACAACCACCCTCTCACAACCGGGGACCCCTTGGGGAATGTTGGAGAGTCAGTTTTGGCCTGATCCCTGCAGGCCAGGCTGAGGGACCCCACCTGCCAGGGGGACCCCCGCTCACTCCGCAGACGCCCTTTGAGCCACGGCGCTGCCCCAGGTGCAGCTGGCTGACCACTGAGGGACCATGGTGGCTCCAGGCATGTCAGGCCCATCTCGCCCAGTCCCACCCTGCCGTCCACCTTCTAATTAATTTCCTTTCAATGTGCACAAATCTGTACATCGGGGCACTAGTATAGGAATATAATTGATTTTTAAATAGTCCATGATCTGTGAACTTGTCATATTCACTTACTAGTTCTAGCTTTTTGGTAGATTTCATGTGATTTTTCTATAGAGATGGTCTGCATATAATGACAGTTGTTTCCTTTCAAAATTGGTTGCCTCTTAATTATTTTTTTCCTGTCCTTATTGCACTGGTTAGAACCTCCTGCACAATGTTGACTAGAAATGATGAGAGCAGACATCCTTACCTTGTTATTGATCTTAGAAGGAAAGCAGTCAGTCTTTTACCATAAAGTATGATGTTGGCTATAGGATTTTTGTAGATGTCCTTTACCAGGTTGAGGAAGTTCCCCTCTATTTCTAATGAACTTTCTCAGGTTTTTTTTTCTTTCAAATTGGTGTTGGATTTTATTAAAAATTGCTCAATATTATCATATGATTTTTCTTCCTGAGCCTTTCAGTAGGATGAATCACATTGATTCCTGCCTCTTTATTTAAAAAAAATGAAGGCAAACAAGTTAAAAGCAACCCAGTGGACACCTAGTTCTATATTCAGAGGCTTCAACAAGCACATTAGGAGAGGAGCTCAAAAGTCTAGGCAGAGGTGAGAGAGAAGGGCATTCCAGAAAAGTGGCCATAACTTAGGGCAGTGTTTTAGAAGTTTTTCCACACTTCCCAATGTCTTCCCTACCCATTTTAGAGAAATTTTGCATGCTATTAAAATATATATTTGTTTAAGTATAATGAAGTGATTTTCTTAAAACCAGAGTAGAATCCATAATCCAGAAAGACACATCCCAGACCCTCACAGATCACTGCCAGTTTGTGAAGCACAGCTCTGTGTGATGGAGCTGAGGGTCACTGGTAAATAATCAGAAACTAGGAGCAGCTTCTTGGGATAGTTGTCTAACCCCAGAATCATGTCAATCAAGCATTGGGCATGCAATTGGAACTACTCTAGCTTCAAAGCTTGTATGTTTGCCTAAGGACCTAAATTATCATTTGCTCACTCTCTGATTACCCCAACTCCATGATGAGCCAAGTTCTACCTAGCCAAAAACTATCAAAAATGCTTCTAATAGCTTTAAATAATTTTTCAAATTTCTTTGGAAAATCAAGTCAGCTGTACAGTATCTTGCTGGGGTTTTGAATTGACATTGAACTGGGACCATGCAGAGCCCAGTTCTTAGCAATAAATAATGTGAGGGATTATGTTAGTACTAAGATCCTTGAGCAATTTTCATTTTGACTTGTACTAATGTAACTTGAAATAGTAATCAGGGACCTCATCACTAATCAGCTGATATCTAGTTGTGTGGAAAGTGCTGCCCTATCCTGCTTGAGAACTGATTAGAAATGTTTTATATTATTTCATTTTTAATTATTTTTTATTGTTGACAGTATTACAGATGTCCCAATTCCCCGCCACCCGGCTTATTCCCTTCCTCCCAGCCCCTGCTCCACCCCAGGCCTTCACCACACTATTGTCTGTGGTCATTGGTTATGCATATATGTATATAAGTTCTTTGGTAAATCTCTTCCCAAACGCCCTCCCCCCACCCCAGCCTCCCCCATCCAAGATATTTCAGCCTGTTCTATGTATCCATGCCTCTGGGCCTGTTTTGTTCATCAGTATATTTATATTATTTCTTGCCAATAAAGGTCAAATTCTGTTAAAAACACACTTTTACCATATAATAGAAGCTTTTGTAGAATGAAGAAAGTTCTAAGTGTAAGTGGTGGCACATTTATTTGCAGCCACATTCAATTAAAAATACAGCTTGCAGCCCTAACTGGTTTGGTTCAGTGGATAGAGTGTCAGCCTGCAGACTGAAGGGTCCTGGGTTCGATTCCAGTCAAGGGCACATGCCTAGGTTGTGGGAGTGCAGAAGGCAGCCAATCAATGATTCTCTCTCATCATTATGTTTCTATCTCTCTCTCCCTCTCCCTTCCTCTCTGAAATCAATAAAAATATAATAATAAAAGCATAATATGCTAATTAGACTGGATGTCCTTCGGGATGAAGCTGGGGCTGCGAGGGAAGCCTGGGTCCCAAGTGCCTGCTGCTAGCAGCAGGGAAGCCCAGGTCCCTGGTGCCAGAGGGAAGCCAGTGCTAGCAGCTGGGGGAAGGAAGGCCTACTCTTGCATGAATTTTTTGCATTGGGCTTCTAGTATACTATATATAAAAAAAATACAGCTTGCCTTGGCAGATGTGGCTCAGTTGGTTGGAGTGTCATCACAAACACCAAAAGGTTGCTGGTTCAATCCCGGTTGGGGCTTTTGTGGGAGGTAACTAACATGTTTCTCTCTCACATCTCTCTCTCTCTCTCTCTC
>NW_005353441.1:224425-233976 GCF_000412655.1 Myotis brandtii
CTGGCTGAAGGCCCCCCCCTTCTCCCCCCGAGTGCACAAATTTTTGTGCCACCGGCCCCTAGTATATATATAAAATCAATGAAGTCCTTTAAATTTTTTTTTTAATACAGCTCAAAGCAACCTATGGAGTTAAATCACCAAAGTGTTTGTGTTTTGTAAAGGGTCTAAGGTTGGCAAAATTTTTCTGGCTTCCTACTATAGTGTTTCTCAATTATTTAAAAATGTAATCTATGCCCACTTTAATAAATGTTTAAAACATTTTATGCAGTTCCTCTTTCTGATGGCAACCAATTTCCCAAGGAAGTATCCCTGGTTTATAATTATCTGCTGTGTGTTTTCATCAGCTAAATAGACTGTATCAGGCTTTACTTTTTATAATTTGCATTATGATAACAGTAGATAGTTAAGAGTAAAAATATGATAAACCATCCTCTTCATTTAAAAAATCACTTCAACTGCTCCCTTAGTAGCTATCTAAATAAATTTACTCAAATGGTTCCAAATCTACCCACTCACAATACACAAAAGAATACCTGCATTTCCACAAAACCCCAAATCATTCACTCAATAAACACTGACTCATAAGACACTGTGGAACTCAAAAGATACTATGAAATGTAGTAGGAAAAGCCACACAAAGACATGGATGAATCTAAAATATAGATTACTAAGTAAAAAAAGCCAGTTAGAAAGGCTACATACTACATTATTCCATTTATGTAATATTTTGGAACAGACAAAACTATAGAGATGTTATACAGATGGCTGGTGTTTGTCAGAGGTTAGAGGAGGGAGATGCAATGTTGAATAGGTGAAACACAGGGGATTCTTTAGGGTGGGGATGACACTACAGTGGGGCCTTGATTTACGAGTTTAATTTGTTCTGAGACCGAGCTCGTTAAGGAGCTCGTTAACTCAAATTACTCTATCAACTCAATGCAAAAAATCAGCCGAGAGACAGCTGGTATCTCAAAAAACTCGTTAGTTGGGACACTCTTAAGTCAAGGCCCCACTGTATGCATTTTTCAAAGCCCATAGAACCTTACAGGACAAAGAGCAAATTTTTTCTTTTGTTGTTGTTAATCCTCATCTAAGGATATTTTTCCCATTGATACTATTTAGGGAGAGTAGAAGGGTGGGAGGGAGAGGGAGAAGGAGAGAGGAAGAGAGAGAGAGAGAGAGAGAGAGAGAGAGAGAGAGACATTGATGTGAGAGAGACACATCGATTGGTTGCCTCCTGCATCCACCCCAACTGGGGCTGGCAATTAAACCTGCAACCCAAGTATGTGCCCTTGACCAGGAATCCAACCCAGACCCTACATTGCATGGGTTGACACTCTAACCACTAAGCACACCAGTCAGGGCACAAATAGCAAATCTTAATTAATGCAAAATTTAAAAAGTAATTCAAGAAGTCATTAGGGAATTGATCTCAGGATGGAATGCAGAATGTAACAGAAGAATCTAATTATATTACATACATATGAAAAACCTTACTGAAGGGGGTGGGGAGAAACAGGGCTGACCTAAGAAACTTTGGAAATAAGTAGAGTTTGTCAGACTAAATACAAAAGAAGCTATAGATAAGCATGTATGTACTGCATTTGTTAAAATTGTCCTATGGAGGTATGGATGAACAATTCTGAAATCATTATACATGTGTATTAGAATTGGATAATTAAGTAAATGGATAATGGATGGGAGTGGGAGGTTATAGGCAAATGGGGGAGAAGGCTAGAATAATCCATATAGTAAAGGATTAGAGTTAGAGACATCAGTATGAACTCACGTTTAGCTTAATATAGATACAGATGGTTACATATGGAAGTACTTAAAAATATGTGTATAAATGCAGGGTAGTACACAAGTCATGACACACCAGTAGCAATAAGCACATATAGAACTCAGGTCTTGCTTTTTAATACCATTCTCCAATAAACAGGAACAAGGATCCTTGGAGAAGTGGTTGACAATAGGACTGACCGGGGCAGAAATATGCATGAGTCTGCAGCATCTTGTAGTGCCATAAAAGAAGGAAATATTCAGTAAAAGTCCCCATGGATGGGAGTATGTCAAAGGGACACAGAAGCCAACTGAAAGAGCTACCAATGGCCAAAGCTAGAAAAATGTGAACATAAAGTAGTATTGGATTATAACCCAAAGTATAAAATAAATATTCTTATGTCTATACTTTTAGAAATAAATGAGTAAAACACAAACAAATGGGTGAGAATAGATGAATTAAACAAGAAGAATTCCAAATAATTTACATAAACACTTCACCCTCAAGAAGGTGGAACATAACTGTCCACTCCTTATGTGTGGACTGCACATCATGACTTTCAAAGAGGCCAGCATGAAAAGGGGAAAAATCAATAATTTCATAGTGGAAAAACCTGACGAACATACCTCAGCCAGGTGATCAAGCTTAATATCAACAGTGAAGAATTAACCATTGATTTGAGGTGCTAAAAATGACATTTACCGTTGTGGTATTCCTTCCCAAAATCCATAACCCTGGTCTACTCATGAGAAAAACTTCAGAGAAATCCTAACGGAGGGACATTCTACAAAATACCCGACCAGTACACCTCAAAACTGTGAAGGTCATTGAAAACAACAAAAGTATAAGAAACCTCAAAGGGAAGGCAGGGGAGGGTGGGGATGGGGGTAAGAGATCAACCAAAGGACTTGTATGCATGCATATAAGCATAACCAATGGACATAGATACCAGGGGATGAGGGCATGTGCTGGGGGTGGGAGTCGTCAGGGAGAGGTCAATGGGGGGAAAAGGAGACATATGTAATACTTTAATCAATAAAGAATAATAAAAAAAGAAATTGCCATAGTCAAGAGGAGAGACAGAGACATGACAACTAAATGTAGTGTGGTATCCTGGATGGGATCTTGAAAGAGAAAAAGGACATTAGGTAAAAACAAAGGAAAATATGAATAAAACATGAATTTATTTAATAACAATAGCAGTATTAGTTCACTTGATGTGACAAATGTACTATACTAATGTAATAGGATACTGGGATAATGGATATGGAGTATATGTAAACTATACTATTTATGCAACTTTTCTGAAAATCTAAAACTACTCTAAAATAAAAAGTTTATTTAAAATATTGTTTTAAGATATTATTTACTTAGAAAAAAACTGGACAAAGATTAAGATAAAACCAGGAGAACTTGTAAAAACAATGGTGAAGGAGAAGGAGGAGAAGGAGAAGAAAAGGATATTTCCAGAGTGGGATCACCCTATAATGATTCCCAACACAAAGGAAAAGAAGGAGAAAAGTATGCATACAAAAGAAGTTGTTTTCACTGCAGTGACATGCAAAATCTTATCTGGCAAGGTTAAATAGTAATGCTCTGGAATGTCATGATAGCACAATAGGAATTAGCCAAATAATTTAGCCTGCAGTAACCCACAGACTAATTTGTTTTCTGAAGAACCACATTCCAAAGTTTACACAAATCATGAAGCCTACAAGATGTATTTTTAGTGTCCTTTTATTCTTCAGATAATGCTCAAATTGAACTTGTAAAGATATGAAATACGATTTGAAAGTTCATTATTAGAGATTCCAAACATAAACACTTAATGACTTCTGATATGTTTACAGTTCCAAGCAGAATCCAAAATTTTCTCACCTCCAGATTTGGTCCCTTATTTTTGGTGCTTTACAATTGAATTCACAGTAACTCTAAAAGGAAGGGCTCTTCTATGGCCACTATTGGAATTAAACTTTGAAAGACTCACTAGCACCAATAAAGGCAAAATTATGTAGGCCTGTGTACTAGGCTGGACTTGAAATATGCCATAATAATGTAAAATGCAAGACTGTTGGAGAGGGTGTGGGGAGGAGGGAGCTCAATGGCATCAGATGATTATTTCACACCACATACTTGTTAATCTGGACGAGACTAGGGTTTTAAGTGTCTGCGACTGTCTCCTTGAGAAACAAGTTGGCGGTCTTATGGTTCTGAATTTCCCTGAAACATTTATTCTGTTATTCATTTGGGTAATTACAGCTTATTAGCCCCAGTTATATTCTCATGTTGCATAGTAAATTATTCTCCTCTCTCCTTGGTGTTTACACCTTTCAGACAGTTGTATCCCCTCCCCTCCCCCTTAGTCATCACTTAGCTAAATTGTATAGACAAAATTCTTTTAATCTTTGCTCATAAATCAATCCCTCTGGCCCCTTAATCATTTTTGTTACTCTTCTCTGAACTCTCTCCAATTTATCTATATCTTTTCAGTTAATGAGTTTGGAGAAGCTGAATAACCCAGGTGTGATTCAGGTTTTGTTTGGTGTCTATGTGTTCATAAATGCACCCATGGGATGAAAAATGTAACAAATCAACAGTGGCTTTTTTGCCCCATTTTATAGTACCCCAAGTGGTTAATTATTTTTTAGCTATGGGTTTCATCATTAATGGCTATTTCTCAAGTTTCAACTCCTGCTAGACTATGAAATCAATTATAGTTCCTGCAATTAACCAGTCACAAACACTGAAAGGATCTGTCAAAAAGAAATATATTTAGGCTGATCCATCCAGTTACTTTCAAAAGAATCCTATGCCTAATTTTTCTAGAGATTTTTTTCAAGCCAGTCTTGTGTATCCCACCAGAGTTGACTACCTTCACTGGAGAAATTAAGATGAAGTTAAGAAATGGTTTTGAAAAAACTCAAAAGGTCATACATTTTTTGGAGAACTGTCACTTTACAGTAAGGGAGATTATTTCAGAATAATGATTTTTTTCCAGAAAGTGCAATTTACCTTTCACTTTCAATAGGTACTCAGCTTCCTTTAGCAGAAATGATAGGCTAGGCTACTCTTAACTATGGTAAATAATTCAGTTTGGGGGTAATTCATCCCCAGGAGTACTTACCATCAACAATTCCTTTCCATTTACTTCCTGCTGATATTACTTTGCCCTGTTCATTGTACTTATACCCATGAGGAGGTATCTACATTGTGCAACATTTGTAAATTACTGTAAATTACAGAATAAACTATATATGAAAAAAGAATTTCAAAATAAATTTCATATTTGAATACTTGCATAGTGATCTTTTCAGGGTAGTAAAACAAGGCATAGAAAAATCTGAGATTGACTTAAAATATACTGCATTAAAAATGTTACTATTTAAAAAACTGAAAATAGAAATGGCAGGGAAATTAGGAGTAAAGGGCTGATTAGCATAAAATAGATTTAAGCCAGGATGACTTGATGAAAAAAATGAAAAGTGGATTGGACAATTTTCCTCCTTTGGCATGTAGGTTGTTTGTTTTTTTTCAATTTTCTACATTTTTGTTGTTGTTAATCCTCACCTGAGGATATTTTTTCCATTTATTTAAAAAAAATCTTTATTGTTGAAAGTATTACAGATATCCCTCTTTTTTCCCCCCCATTGCCCCCCACCACCTGGTTGCAACTCTGCCCCAGGCCTTTGCCACCCTATTATCTGTGTCCATAGGTAATGCATAAAAGATCTTTGTTTAATCTCTTCCCACCCCCACAGCCCTCTTCCCTCTGAGAATCATCAGTCTGCTCCATTTCTATGCCTCTGATTCTATTTTATTCACCACTTTGTTCTGATCATTAGATTATTTGTTTATTTTGGTTTTTAGAATCAATTATTGGTAGGTATGTATTTATTGCCATTTTATTGTTCATATATTTTATCTTTTTTTCTTTATCTTCTTCCTCTTCTTAAAGAATACCCTTCAACATTTCATGTAATACTGGTTTAGTGGTGATGAATTCCTTTAGCTTTTTCTTTTCTGGGAAGTTCTTTATCTCACCTTCAATTCTAAATCATAGGTTTTCTGGGTAGAATAATCTTGGTTGTAGGTCCTTTCTTTTCATCACTTTGAATATTTCTTGTCACTCCCTTCTGGCCTGCATAGTTTCTGTTGAGAAATCAGCTGACAGTCATATGGACATTCCCTTGAAGGTAACTAACTGCATTTCTCTTGCTGCTTTTAAAATTCTCTCTTTGTCTTTAGCCCTTAGCATTTTAATTATGATGTGTCTTGGTGTGGTCCTCTTTGGGTTCCTCTTGTTTGGAACTCTCTGTGCTTCCTGGACATGTAAACCTATTTCTTTCACCAGGTAGGAGAAGTTTTCTGTCATTATTTCTTCAAATAGGTTTTCAATATCTTGCTCTCTCTACTTGCACCCTCATAATGTGAATGTTGTTATGCTTGAAGTTGTCCCAGAGGTTCTTTACACTATCTTCATATATTTGGATTCTTTTTTCTTTTCGGTCTTCTGACTGGGTGTTTTTTTCATCATATTTCAAATCATTTGTTTGATCCTCAGAATTCTCTAGTCTACTCCTGAATCCCTATATATTATTCTTTATTTCAGTCAGTGTATGCTTAATTTCTGACTGATCCTTATTCATGTGTTTGGCATTCTCACTAAGATCCTTGAAAGTCTCACTAACTTCCTTGCAGATCTCATGAAGATTCTTGAGTAACCTTATAACCAAGGTTTTTAACTCTGTATCCAGTAGTTTGCTTTCTTCCATTTCTTTCATTTATGACATGTTTATTTGTCTCCCCATTTTGGCTGCTTCCTTGTGTTTGTTTCTATGTGTTAGGTAGAGCTGTTATGTTTCCTAGAACTGGTAGAGTGGCCTTATGTAGTAGGTGTCCTATAGGGCCAAGCAGCTCAGTCTCCCCAGCTGGGCACCTTAGGCATGACACTTTGTGGGCTGTGTGCACAGTCTTGTTGTAGTTGAGATTTGATTGCTGTTGGTGTCACTGGGAGGAATTGACCTCCAGGCCAATTGGCTGTGAGGACCAGCTGTGATTACAGTGTAGAGCTGCCGTACAGGAGACACCCCTATGGACCATGACTTGCTTCAGTGGAGCTTTGGTGCTCACTGATTCTGCCACTTGAGTGTGTTGTTTATGTATGAGTAAAGTTGTAATCTGGTATGGTCTGATGCTGTCCACCAGGTGCACTGGTTACTGGGCCTCCCAGGAGGTGCAAAGTCAGCCACTGCCTGGGGCCACCTGGCAGGAGCTACAGAGAGATCTGCAGATTCCTCCTATGTGTATCTGGTTTTGAAGTGCCCCCAGTGGTGAAGCAAGGCAGGCTGGTGCTGATGCTGGGTCTTGGGCCTATTATTGAGAGGTTTGTGGCATGCTGACCCCAGCTACAGTTTGTCTGAGAGATTTCAGCAAAGTTTGAAGCCTGAGCCAGGACAGGCCATTCATATGCAAAATCTGCTGCACACAGGTTGGGTGGGGCTACAAATTGGATGGGTGGGGTCTCAGGGAGAAGCAAACAGAAATGGCTGCCAGTCCGCCCTGCGACCAGGATGGTTCCTTCACAGGAACAATGACCCCTGCGAGCACTTCCGTCTGGGAGAAAGCCACCCTGGAATTCCTGCCCTGATGTCAGACAATCCAGTTCCTCCTCATATGTATCTAGGTACGCCCAATGCCTCCTGGTGCTGGAGCTCAGAGGAAGCAGGACCTTGAAAGCTCAGTTCCTGTGCTGGCCCTTTAAGAGGAATAGCTGTGTCTTCAGTAGCCTCCGTGTCACAGAGCCCCAATCCCTGCTGGTTTTTATAGCCCATAGTTAGAAAGACTTCTTTTCACAGCTCTGGGAACCTGGGCTGGGGGTCTAGTGTGGGGCTGGGACCCCTTGCTCCTCATGGGAAGCCTCTGCAGAGATGATCTCCATCACAATTGAAAAAGTGGCACATGGCTCTTTGGGAGAAAATGGCTGCTTAGGATCGGCATATCAGGTATGTCTCAGTACCAGACTCCTGGCCACCTCCCCAACTTGCTCCTCTCCAGAGCCTCTCCCCAGATTCCACAAGTCTGCACCTCTACCTGCACCTCAGCCACGCCACAGGACATCTTAACAACACTTTGTACAGTTCACGCACATCCTAGGAGCATCAGCTGCATGAGCAGACCACCCCCTTCCAAGGAGCAGCAGCCGTGCGAGCAGCCTGATCTGCCAGCCCGAGGAGCAGCAGTGTGTGCAGCCTATTCCTGTACAAGGAGCAGCAGCCTCACAAGCAGCTCATCCCCATCCGAGGAGCAGCAGCTGCACGAGCAGCCCGCCCTGGTATGAGGAGCAGCAGCTGCGTGACCAACCCACCCCCGTCCAAGGAGCAACAGCTTTGCACAGCCTTCCCCTGTCCAAGGAGCAGCAGCTGTGCTAGCTTCCTGCCCCCGTTTGAACAACAGCAGCTGTACGCAGCCTGCCCCCATCCGAGGAGCAGCAGCCATGCAACCAGCCCACCCTGGTCTGAGGAACAGCAGCTGCACGAGCTTCCCACCCCTGTCTGAGGAGCACCAGCTGCATGAGCAGCAAGCCCCAGTCAGCCAGAGGAGCAACTATTGCTGCGGGCAGCCGTGTGAGCAGCATCTACCAGAGGAGCCACTGCCAACTGAGGAGCAGCCACTGCCATGACCACTCAAGGAGCAGCTGCCACCCGAGGAGCTGCTGCTGCCTGAAGAGCAACCCCTATATGACTCGACACCTAGATCCTTCAGTGAGAGCAAAAATGGGGAGACAAATAAACTCACAAAGGAAAGAAAAGGAAGAATTGCCAGAAAAGAAGTTAAGTGAAATGGAGGCATGAAATATATCAGAAAAATAATTCAGAATAAGGATTATACATTTCATAAACCAGATGGATGAAAAAAACAACTTATGTAAGAACCAAGAAGAAATAAAGAATGATATAGCTGCAATAAAAAACACCATGGAAAGTTTCAACAGTAGACTAGGAGAAGCTGGGACTGAATTAGCAAATTAGAAGAGGGGAAAGCAAAACAGACCCAAACTGAACTGCAATTGGAGAAAGAAAATTAAAAGACAGGAGGAGAGCCTAAGGGAGCTTTGGGACAACATGAAAAAAAGCAACATATGAATAATTAGGGGTGCCCGATGACAGGAAGAGGAAATAGGGTTAGAAAACCTATCTGAAGAAATAATGTCAGAAAACTTCCCTGAAGTGGGGAATAAAAAAGTCACACAAGGACAGAGAGTCCCAAACAAGATGAAACTGAAAAGACCTACACCAAGACACATCATAATTATGATGGCAAATGTTCAGGACAAAGAGAGAATCTTAAAGGCTGAAAGAGAGAGACAGAAAGTTATGTACAAGGGATCTCCCATTAGATTATCAAATGATTTCTCAACAGAAACACATCAGGCCACAAAGGAATGGAAGGAAGTTTACAAAGTGATGCAAAGCAAGGGACTGAATCTAAGAATACTCTATCCAGGAAGGCTATCATTCAAAATTGAAGGGGAAATAAGGAGCTTCACAGACAAAAAAGGCTAATGGAGTTTATCTCCACCAAGCTAGCAATGCAATAAATGCTAAAGGGACTGGTGTGAAAAGAAGAAATAAAAAGGGAAGAAGGAACACAGGCACAAAAAATAAAAATGGCTATAAACAAGTACCTATCAATAATAACTTTAAACGTAAATGGACTAAATGCTCCAATCAAAAGACATTGAGTGGCTGAATGGATAAGAAAACATGAC
>NW_005353441.1:234811-240732 GCF_000412655.1 Myotis brandtii
GAGATCAAAGAAGAAATTAAAAACATCCTGGAAACGAATGACAATGAAAACACAACAATCCAAAATCTATGGGACACAGTGAAAGTAGTCCTGAGAGAAGTTTATAGCTCTACAGGCCTACCTCAAAAAACAAGAAAAAATGGTGATAAATCACTATCTCTACAACTTAAAGAATTAGAAAGAGAGCAACAAGAAAAGCCCAGAGTGAGCAGAAGGGAGGCGATAATAAAGATCAGCACAGAAATAGAGACCAAAAACAAACAAACAAACAAACAAACAAAAAAACAATACAAAAGATCAATGAAATCAAGAGCTGATTCTTTGAAAGGATAAACAAGATTGATGAACCTGTAGCCAGGCTTATCAAGAAGCAAAAAGTGAGGACCCAAATAAACAAAATTAGAAATGAAAGAGGCGAAATAACAACAGACCTCACAGAAATTCAAAGTATTGTTAAAATATACTATGAAAAACTCTATTTCAACAAACTAGACAATCTAGAGGAAATGGATATATTCCTAGAAAAATATAACCTTCCAAAACTCAATCAGGAAGAATCTAAAAATCTCAATAGATTGAGAAATCTCAATATGGAAGAAATTGAAGCAGTCATCAAAAAGCTTCCAGCAAACAAAAGCCCGGGGCCAGATGGCTTCACAGGGGAGTTTTACCAAACATTCAAAGAAGTACTAAAAACTATCCTCCTCAGACTATTCCAGAAAATTCAAAAGGAAGGAACACTTCCAAGCTCATTCTATGAAGCCAGCATTACCCTAATACCAAAACCAGATAAAGACAACACAAAGACAGAGTTACAGGCCAATACTCCTCATGAACATAGATGCCAAAATCCTCAACAAAATTCTAGCAAATCAGATCCAGCATTACATCGAAAGATCATACACCATGACCAAGTAGGATTTATCCTGGGGATGCAAGGATGGTACAATATCCACAAATCAATAAAAGTGATACATCACATAAACAAATTGAGATATAAAAATCACATAGTCATATCAATTGATGCAGAAATCCAACACCCTTTGTTGAAAAAACCCTCAGCAAAGTTGGAATAGAGGGATCATACCTCAACATAATAAAAACCTTATATAACAAACCAACAGCCAACATCATACTCGGGCAAAAAGTAAAATTATTTCACCTAAGAACAAGAACAAGACAGGGATGTCCACTTTCTCCACTCCTGCTTGATACAGTACTGGATGTGCTAGCCACAGGAATTAGACAGAAGAATAAATAAAAGGTAACCAAATTGGAAAAGAAGACATAAAATTGTCCTTATTTGCAGATGACATGATATTGTACATAGAAAATCCTAAAGACTCCATCAAAAAATTATTAGACTTAAAAAATAAATTTGGCAATGTAGCAGGATATGAAATTAACACCATGAAATCTATGGTATTTCTATACACCAATAGTGAACTTACAGAAAGAGAGACTAAAAAAGCAATCCTATTACCATTGCACCAAAAAAAATTAAGATACCTAAGAATAAACTTAACTGAGGAGGTAAAAGACCTATATGTGAAAAACTACAGGACATTGAAAAAAAAGATAGAGGAAGACATAAACAGATGGAAGAACATACCGTGTTCATGGATTGGTAGAATCAACATCATCAAAATGTCCATACTACCCAAAGCAAATATAGATTCAATGCAATCCCCATTAAAATACCAACGGCATATATCACAGACTTAGAACAAACTTTCCAAAAAATTCATCTGGAATAAAAAAAGACCCCGAATAGTTGCAGCAATCCTGAGAAAGAAGAACAAAGTAGGAGGGATCTCAATACCAGATATCAACCTGTATTACAAAGCCACTGTTCTCAAAACTGCCTGGTACTGGCACAAGAACAGACATATAGACCAATGGAATAGAATAGAGAACCCAGAAATCGACCCAAAGCACCAGGCTCAATTAATATTTGACAAAGGAGGCAAGAACATACAATGGAGTCAAGACAGTCTCTTCAATAAATGGTGTTAGGAAATTTGGATAGATACATGCAAAAAAAATGAAACTAGACCACCAACTTACACCATACACAAAAATAAACTCCAAATGAATAAAGGACTTAAACTTAAGAGGAGATACCATAAAAATCTTAGAGGAATCCATAGGCAGCAAAATCTCAGACATATGCCCCAGCAATATCTTCACTGATACAGCTCCTAGAGCAAGTGAAACTAAAGAAAAAAGGAAGAAATTGGACTACATCAAAATAAAAACGTCTGCACAACAAAAGATACCATCAACAAAACAACAAGAAAGCCCACTGCATGAGAGAACATATTTGCCAATGTTATCTCTGATAAGTTTTTAATCTCCAACATCTACAGGGAACTCATACAACTTAACAAAAGGAAGATAAACAACCCAATGAAAAAATGGGCAAGGGACCTAAATAGATACTTTATGAAAGAGGACATAAGGAAGGCCAAGAGGCATATGAAAACATGCTAAAAGTCACTAATCATCCAAGAGATGCAAATAAAAACGACAATATGGTACCATCTCACACCTGTGAATGGCTATCATCAACAAATGACAAGTCCTGGCAAGAATGCAGAAGAAAAAGGAACCCTCACGCACTGCTGGTGGGAATGCAGACTGGTGCAGCCACTGTGGAGAACAGTATGGAGTTTCCTCAAAAAACTAAAAATGGAACTCCCATTTGACCCAGTGATCCCACTTCTAGGAATATATCCCAAGAAACTATATCCTAAGAAACTAGAAACAACAGTCAGCAAGGATAAATGCACCCCTGTGTTCATAGCAGCACAATTTACAATAGCTAAGATTTGGAAACAGCCTAAGTGCCCATCAGCAGATGAATGGATTAAAAAACTGTGGTACATCTACATAATGGAATACTATGCTGCTGTAAAAAGGAAGAAACTCTTACCATTTGCAACAGCATGGGTGGACCTGGAGAGCATTATGCTAAGAAAAATAAGGCAGTCTGATAAAGATAAATATCACATGATCTCACTCATGTGTGGAATATAATGAATAACAAAAACTGATGAACAAAAACTTATCCAGAGACAGAGAAGCATCGATCAGACCGTCAAACTTCAGAGGGAATGTAGGGTAGGATAGGGGTAAGGGGGAGGGATCAACCTAAGCCAGTGATGGCGAACCTTTTGAGCTGGGCGTGTCAGCATTTTGAAAAACCCTAACTTAACTCTGGTGCCGTGTCACATATAGAAATTTTTTGATATTTGCAACCATAGTAAAAAAAAGAATTATATTTTTGATATTTATTTTATATATTTAAATGCCATTTAACAAAGAAAAATCAACCAAAAAAATGAGTTTGCGTGTCACCTCTGACACGCGTGTCATAGGTTCGCCCTCACTGACCTAAACACTTGTATGCATGCATATAAGCATATCGAATATACACAGACACCAGGGGGGTGAGGGCATGAGCGGGGGAATGGGGGCAATGGGGGGATAAGGACACATATGTAATACCTTAATCAATAATGGAAAAAAAGTGTCACATGTGGGTGCCCATCCAGCCCATTCTGCGCCTCCACCCCTCCTACCAGTCTCAACATGCTTTCTTCTTTACTTCTCTAGTTATAGAACTTACATTCAGCCAGATTTTAGGTAGTTCTGGATGATGGTTCTGTATTTTAGTTGTAATTTTGATGTGGTTGTTGGAGGTGGTGAGTACAGGCATTTACTACACTGCCATCTTGGTTCTCCATTGCTATTTTTGGCATATAGTTTTTGATGAGAAAATGTGTTCAAACAATAGCTAAAAGCAGGTTTGAGGAATATCTGTGGATAATATTTATCCATGTAATGATATCCCTTTGCATATTAGCACAAACACTAGGAGTTGGTCTTCCTAAGCTTACTGTGGTTCTGATATATTCTTTTAGTTTTTATTTCAAATTCCTTAATCTATATGAGAGCAAATGGAAATATAACCCAGTGGGGGAAAGACAACATATTTTTTGTAAGTAGAAATCATGTCTTGATTAATTTTTAAGAGTTCTTTGAGGAAGTAAATAAGGGTGTGACCAATGGGAAACCATTGGATACAATTTATCTGGATTTTCAATAAGTTCACACACAGAAGACTGCTTGAAAAAAATGAATTAACACAGAATTTGTGGGACCAAGCAAACAATTTTAAGGATAGTAAACAAAGGAGAGTGCTCCGGATGAAAAAAATGTAAATGATGGGGCACTCCCCAGATCTGTGTTGGTATTGGTACTCTTGTTTACTGAGTTACTATTATGCACCAGGTGCCATATTCAGTATTTTCATACTGTGCTTCTCATTTTTTTCTATGAAAGTAGCCATAAGGGCAGAAGAAATTAATGTCTGGGAGCATGTACCAAAATAGAATACTCTCTCGGGTTATCTTAGAAATGCACATATACTTTGTATTCTACTTCATAATAGATAAGTTTTTCTATAAAATAGTACATCAAATTATTTATCATTGATTAAAATAGTCATAGAGGAAAAAAAGTCATAGAAGGACAATGGTACATGTTTATCCTATGACATTTCTGTAATCCCAGCCTTGCATTACTGACCTCATATAATTCTCACACCAGCACCCTGAAGTGGTTATTAGTCCCATTTCGTAGATGTGGAACTTGGGGTTCAGAAAGAGTATAAAACTCAGGTGTATCAGCAGTCAAGTCTGAGTTTTTGGTATCATGCATATATCAACACTAAGACTGAAGAATTATCTAGTTAGAAAAAAAATGTTGAAGATTATCTTGATCAACAACTTCATTTTACTCATAGGAAAACTGAAGCCAAAAGGAGAGATGACAAGGAAGCCACACAAGGTAGTGGCAGAACTGGGATCAGAATCTAAGTCTTTATTTGGAGGACCTTCTCTACCCTTGCCCCTCCAAGACAGGTAAGGTGCTACTATTATGAGCTCCCATAGCACCCTGCATTTCCAATCATATCCACACTTAGTTTACTTTCTATAATTGCTTATTTAGTTGTCTGACTTGTCTACTAGACTGTAGAAGCCCTAGGAGGGAAAAGACTATGTCTGTTTTGCTCATTATTGTATCTCCTGGACTCAGCAAAGTGACAGGTGCAGAGTAAGCACTCAAAAAAATAGTGTGTGCATGCATGTACACCTGTTGTGATATTCTTTTTTTTATCATATTTTTTTATTGCTAAAAGTATTACTGTTGTGATATTCTGTTTGTTTAATCCTCACCTGAAGATATTTTTTCATTGACTTTTAGAGAGAGTAGGAGGTAGAGGGAGGGAGGGAGGGAGGAAGGGAGGGATGGAAAAAAGGAGGGAGGGAGGGAGGGAGAGAGAGAAATACCTACGTGAGAAAGACACATCAATTGGTTGCATTCCACACACTCCCCGACCAGGGTGGGGATGAACCTATAACTGAGGTACCTTCCCTTGACCAGAAATTGAACCCTCAAATCAGTCTGCGGGCTGATGCTCTAACCAGTAAACCAAACTGGCTACGGCTGTGATTCTCTTTATTCATTATATCACATGGTCTACTTTAACATTGTTGCTAATGATATAGAAGAGAATGGGCTTAAGATGGTAGGTGACAGAAAGTTCTCTCCATAAGATGCTATAACAACAGGAAAACATTGCAAAGACTAGGCCTAATGAGATTCAGGAGAGGATAGAAAAGGTAAACTTTCCTCATCAGGGTGAGTAGGGTAACATATGTAGGAGGAAGGAGAATAATTTGAATTATGTATGATTGCTGTCTCTGAGCTTTTACTTTTCACACAGAAATTATCCTATCTAATAAAAGAGAAACATGGTAATTAGCTGTACATCCACTACCCTTCCCATTGGCTAATCAGGGCGATATGCAAATTAACTGCCAGCCAAGATGGCGGCCGGCAGCAATGCACTG
>NW_005353441.1:240790-240995 GCF_000412655.1 Myotis brandtii
AGTTTGAAACATTGTTACAAATATAGAAGCTAAACAAAACCCCAGAAACCTGCTTTCAGCTAGCCGGGATCTCAGAGCTGGAGTTGAAACTGTTTCGATTATAGAACCCAAAACAAAGGCAAACCTGCTTTCAGCAGCCGAGGCCTCAGAGCTAAAGCTGGCCCAGAATAAAAAAAAAAAGAAAAAAAGGAGCGGTTGGGGGGAG
>NW_005353441.1:242769-247698 GCF_000412655.1 Myotis brandtii
GCCCTGCTCTGAGCCCGACCAGGGGCTGCACCTAGGGATTGGGCCTGCCCTCTGCCACCCGGGAGCAGGCCTAAGCCAGCAGGTCATTATCTCCTGAGGGGTCCCAGACTCTGAGAGGGCACAGGACGGGCTGAGGGACCCCCTCTCCCCCCTGAGTGCACAAATTTTTGTGCACCGGGCCTCTAGTATCTATATAAACCCCATCAACTATTCCTCAAAGATGTTGTTGGGGCATCATTCAGAAAAGTCATTAGAAAAAAAAGGCAAAAGCAACTCTCCTCCTCTTATGTAATGGAACCCGCTGCTGGACTATGGTAGGAACCTAAAGGAGATTAGCAGGAAGTAGGAAAAGGCTCAATGTGCATCTATAGGAAAAAGTAATTAAGGTGATGGGAGTAATAGGTATTATATGAGCAGAGAAAAAAGAGTCAGGATTCACTCATCTGTGAGAATAATGCCTGAGAAAGAGTGTTACTGATATTTAAAAATAACATATAGAGATACTGTGGATTTAGATCCAGAAACCCTGTATCTATATGGTAGCTCTACTAGTTTCTAGCCATGTAACATTGGGAAAGTCACTTAACCTTTCTGATTCTCAATCTCCTCTTCTAAAATGTTTGAGTAGGTGTATTACAGGATGATTCCACTTCTGCTAATGGCCAACCAAGTAAGCTCTTATCACACTAACCCTCCTGCAGATAACAACTGTACACTCTGCACAAAATAGAAAATAAATTACCCGAAGGCACTGGAGAATAAACAAAAGCAGGCAAATATCATATGGGGAAGGGATGAGATTTAAAAGAAGAAAATGGCTTTTAGTACATCATGGGATGGCTAGAAATCTGTGTCCTCACTGGCTTGAAGAACTAGAGGACAGAGTTCAAGGGCAACCACAGCCATTGGAAAGTGAGAATTCCTAGAAAGTAAAGAACATAGGGGCATCCCAAATTCTGCATATAAATTCTGTCTGAATCTCTGGTTGACTCCTGAATTATACATGTGCAGAGCATACTAAAAGGAGCCCAGCTAAACCTAAAGTTACTGAACTTAGATTTGAGCTGCCTCTCAATGCGGGAGAGATAGGGTTTATAGATTTTTAGCCAAGTTAAATACTTACTTTAAAAATATTCTTTAGAGGAACACAATAGAATCTAGCACATCTAAAACATGATATTCTATACTATCCAGTATAACAACCCCAAATTATTTAACATATAAAAAACTGGAAATGTGATCCATTCTCAAGAGAAACGATAATCAAAAGAGACCAACTCTGAAATGATGCATACATTTGAATTCAGGAAACAAGATTTTAAAGCAGCTATTGTAATTATACTGTGGTATAAAAGAAAATAT
Organism: Myotis brandtii; assembly: GCF_000412655.1. Lineage (NCBI taxonomy): Eukaryota > Metazoa > Chordata > Mammalia > Chiroptera > Vespertilionidae > Myotis > Myotis brandtii. The sequence goes on from NW_005353441.1 coordinate 244,132, forward strand.
ATACTTGAATGAAAAGACAAGAAATCTCTACAAAGAAATAGTAACTATAAAAAAAGACCAAAATGAAAATTTCATACCAGAAAAATCCAGTATGAAATACAAATTAGACTTTACAGCAGCAGTCCAGGGAAATGACAGTCAGTGAACTTGATGACAGACTCATAGAAAATTTCCAAGCTGAACAACACAGAAAAAAAATTAGAAAACATAAGCAGAGCCTCAGAGACTTGTGAGATAGCAAACAGTCTAACATATATATATATATAAATTCTGTCTGAATCTCTGGTTGACTCCTGAATTATACATGTGCAGAGCATACTAATTTATACCCAGCTAAACCTAAAGTTACTGAACTTAGATTTGAGCTGCCTCTCAATGCGGGAGAGATAGGGTTTATAGATTTTTAGCCAAGTTAAATACTTACTTTAAAAATATTCTTTAGAGGAACACAATAGAATCTAGCACATCTAAAACATGATATTCTATACTATCCAGTATAACAACCCCAAATTATTTACACACACACCACACACACACACCACACCACACCACTTTACTACATGACATCAAAGATAACCTGTTGAAAACTAAAGTTAAAACCTCTGAATAATGCCATTTGCTTCACAATCACTTTAAAAAAGAAGCAAAAATAATAGGTATGAAATTGCCTAGCATATAGGCAATAACTAGCACATTGCACAGTAACTGTTGAATTATTCACGTAAAAGATATGCATAATGGTTTGGGTCGGTTTCTGAGTTCTCTGTTCTGTTCCATTGATCTATATGCCTATTCCTGTGCCAGTACCAGGTTGTTTTGATTACAGTGCCTTTGTAATATAACTTGATATTTGGTATCCCTCCAACTTTGTTCTTTCTCAAGATTGCTGTGACTATTTGGGGTCTTTCTTGGTTCCATAAAATTTTGAGTGTTTGTTCTAGACCTATGAAATATGCCATTGGTATTTTAATGGGGATTGAATGGAATCTATAGATTGCTTTGGGTAGTATGGACATGTTAATGATGTTATTTCTACCAATGCATGAATGCAGCTCAATTAATATTTCACATTGGAGGCAAGAGCATAAAATGGAGTAACGATGGTGTCTTCAATAAATGGTGTTGGGCCCAGCCAGTGTGGTTCAGTGATTGAGCATTGACCCATGCACCAAGAGGTTACGGGTTCAATTCCTGGACAGGGCACATGCCCGGGTTGCAGGCTCAACCCCCGGCAGGAGGCGGCCTATCCATATCAATGTTTCTATCTCTCTCTCTCCTCCTCTCTCTTTAAAATTAATAAAAAATGTATTTTAAAAAAATAAAAAAATAAATGGTGGTGGGAAAATTGGACAGGTACAAGAAGAAAAATAAAACTAGACCACCAGTTTACACCATATACAAGAATAAAGTCAAAATGAATAAAAGACTTAAATGTAACTTGTGAACCCATAAAAATCCTAGAAGAAAATGTATGCAGCCAAATTCCAGACATTTCACAGAGCAGAATTTTCACTAATACATCTCCTAGGGCTGTGATAGGCAAACTGTGGCTCACGAGCCACATGCGGCTCTTTGGCCCCTTGAGTGTGGCTCTTCCTAAGCCTTAGGAGTACCCTAATTAAGTTAATAACAATGTACCTACCTATATAGTTTAAGTTTAAAAAATTTGTCTCTCAAGAGAAATTTCAATCGTTGTACTGTTGATATTTGGCTCTGTTGACTAATGAGTTTGCCGACCACTGTCCTAGGACAAGAGAAACAAAGATAAAAGTAAACTAATGGGACTATATTAAACAGAAAAGATTCTGCACAGCAAAGGAAACCAGCATCACAATGAAAAGGGAAAAAAAAGTGGATTCTAAAGCTGGCTATTTCTGAAAGTTGTAAGGTTTCTGAAGAAAGGTTTTTGAAAGTTGTAGAATTTTGTAAAGAGAAATGTTGAAAGGAAATTGTATAAATGACACAGGCCAGTAAGCCAGGAGTAGTATAATAGGGAAACTGAGATGGTTAAACAGCAATTTGGAGCCATCTAGTACCAAGGACACTTAAGAGTGAATGATGTACATTTTGCCTTCCTAACCAGAGAGTAAATAGCTTATATCCACGTACTCAGGGAGACAGATAGCAGAAATCCAATTAGTGTCATTTGCTGACCACACCCAAGGACAAATGAAGTTAGAGAATAAACCTTATTTTGGTTAGTCTTTTTCTAGTCTGTTAAAAGGGAAATTATCTTTCCTGTTTTTCTACCCAGGAAGCAAAAGTTCTATAAATTATTAAAATGGTTATATGTAATATTAATCAGGTATTTTTTAAAAAGACCATATTTTAATCGTGGGAACTGAAGTTGACTAGCCTATGTTTGTGTCTAATACACTTTGATATATGCTCTTTTGGTAAAATAAGTTTAACAATCTTTCCAGGGTTTGAATTTTAAGAAACTTTTTCTTGACCTAGAATTGGCTTTAGGTCATTCCAATAGGCTCTAAAATGCCTCAAATGTTTGTTTTCTTTCTCCTGAAGGAAAATTTTCTGCTTAAGGTACATGGGACACTTTGTTAAATAATCTATATATATAAAAGCCTAAGCAACTGAATGACCGGAGGACCGGAATGACCAGAACAACTGGAATGGCTGGTCACTATGACATGCACTGACCACCAGGGGCAGACGCTCAATGCAGGAGCTGCCCCCTGATGGTCAGTGCGCTCCCACAGCAGGAGCGCCGCTCAGCTGACCAACCCATTCTGTTGGCCCACCAACCTGGCAGCAGCCACTCACTCCCTTAGTAGTCCTGCAGGTCTAATCTCCAGAGAATGGGCCAGGCACCGACAGACCAGCACCTCCAGCACAATCCCGATAGCATTGCCGGCCTCCTGGAAGTTGGCCTTAGGACCCATGGCCGCTTTCCCTCCCTAGATGCTCCACAAGGAAGAAAAGATATAAAGGTGGCTGCCAGGTGGCTCCCGACAACTGGTGGGAATGTTAGTGGGATGGATCCGGATCCGGGGCTGGCAAGGGCATCCCATTGCCCGCCCAAAGGGCCGATCACGTCCACGCCCCCACCTCGGGACACCACCCATACACAATTTCATGCACCAGGCCTCTAATCCTATATAATAAAAAGATAACATGCAAATTGACCATCATGCCCTCGCACAAGATGGCCGCCCCCATGTGGTCAAAAGATGGCTGCCTCCATGTGGTCACAAGATGGCTGGCAGGGGAGGGCAGTTGTGGGCAATCAGGCCAGCAGGGGAGGGAAGTTGGGAGTGACCAGGCCTGCAGGGGAAGGTAGATGGGGAGACCAGGCCTGCAGGGGAGGGCAGTTGTGGGCGACCAGCCGGCAGGGGAGGGCAGTTAGGGGTGACCGGGCCAGCAGTGGAGGGTAGTTGGGAGCAACCAGGCCAGCAGGGGAGGGCAGTTAAGGGTGACCGGGCTGGCAGGGGAGGGCAGTTGGGAGCGACCAGGTTGGCAGAGGAGGACAGTTGGGGGCAATTGGGCCAGCAGGGGAGCAGTTAGATGTCAGATCAGGCTGGCAGGGGAGTGGTTAGGGGGCGATCAGGC
>NW_005353441.1:248010-253628 GCF_000412655.1 Myotis brandtii
TAACTTTTGTTGAAAGTATTGCTGATTCTTAAACTTTCTGTTTTTCAGATATAAGGAAGCATTTTAAAAGCAATTTGGTAAATTATATATTTTTCTCACTGCCTGTCCCTCCAGTATTTGGCAATTCTTAATAAATGGCAATACGTTTCTTTTCCTGAATTCAATAAGACCTGTTTCCAATTGTAGCTATATTAACCAAGAGAAACTGATAATGGGCCTGCTGATAGCCTTGGCTCCACCGCCTTTTGTAGAATCTGGTCCATCTAGCATTCCACGGGAAACCCTTACAATCCACAAGAGCAGGCCATCATTGAACATGCCCATGATACCCTGAAGGTTATGCTAGTAAAACTAAAAGGGGGAATATGGGACTCAAGGACCCTGCTATACTATTATCTAAAGCATTCTTTCCTCAATAACCCCACCTCAGAAACCACAAGTCTTGTGGCAAGATGTGGACACTAATAACTGGATGGGACCCAATGAATTATTAACATGGGGGAGAGGATATGCGTGTGTTTCTACCCCCACAGGGGCGCTGTGGATTCCAGCTCACTGGATTAAACCCTATCTTGGAATGGCATGGGACCAATCCTCTTCCAGAAATGAAGAATCTGAGCCTGGGGACTCTGCAGCACCAAATGCTGTGCCTTTGCTGGACCCAGACGGCCCCTGGAATAACCTGGAGAATGATGAAGAAGCTGACAGCAAAAGCTCAGCAACTATTGGAGCATACTCACACTCCATGCATGCCAGATAACCTCTTTCTTGCTATGACTTCTTTGATTCATCTCAACTCTTGTGCAGTATGGTTTTGTATTACCAATCAAAATGTCACCTCATTAAACATAAACACCATTATCATATTAAGGAGACAGGCTGAGATCTTATTACCCATTAACCTCACAAGGGAGTGGCAAGGATCATCAGCCATTGAAATTTTAGAAAGAGCATTAAGTCACTTCCAGCCTAAAAGATTTTTGGGGATGCTCATTAAAGCCATCATCTCGGCTATTGTTATTCTTACTACTGCCAGCATAGCTGTGGTGGCCCTTTCTGAGTCTGTGCAGACTGCAATGTTTGTAGACAGTATGGCCAAGAATGTGACTAAGGAATTTACTATGCAACAGCACATAGATCAAAAAATTTTGGCTAGGTTACAGGCTGTAGAAGCAACCATAGAATATTTGGAGGAAAGACAGGATGCCTTAGCGTAGAGACAAATGCTTACTTGAGATTGGGGACATAGCACATATGTGTCACCCCTTTAAAATGGAACAGCAGTCACCATCAGTGGGTTGACGTTAAGAAGCATTTGTGGGGAGTATTTCATGACGATCTTACTGAAGAAGTGAATGCTTTACAAAAACAAATCAAAGACTCTCTACTTACTATTAATGAGCACAAACAGCAAACTACCGCTTGGAATGCAGTAAAGGAGCATTTAAACTGGATAGACCCCACCACAAGGTTTCCTGGAATCAATTGGCACCTGATCGGACTAACTATTGCCATCATTGTAATTCTTTTTGTTTTTCTTATAGTCTGTAGAATCAGAACTCAAGCAGTGAACAAGCTTCGTAGAACCCAACATTCACAGGCATCAAGTTCACCGCAGCCCTCTGTTTTCTATACCCGGCAAAACCAAAAAGGGGGAGGTGTGGAGAAGCATGAGACTTGGTTGGAAAGTTGGTAAGGAGGACATTCCAAGAAAAGCGAAGTGTGCAGAAGGACACCCACCCAGTTTATTGGAATTCTGACTTAGGGGAGTGCCGAAGGTGGTGCCCCTAATTATTCCTTGACCTTTCCAAACAAGTCTGTGAACATGCAGACCTCCGGGTGTTTACTGGAATCCTTATGTTTAATCTTTGGGTATCCTTGCTTAAAGGACACTACAAACACATGTGTCCTCCCAATATTACTTACCCTACTGATTGTATCTAAAAGATAAACTTTATCTCAAACTGCCACTACAATAAAAGCCTAATGAGGCAGGCAATCGAGGCTGTCTGGTCCCTTTAGCCAGGCAATCCCTTAGCCCTCTCTTTCACAGAAAACATTGTGTCAGAGTAATCATTCATCCATCGCTCAGGGGCTGCTGACCAGCCCTGGCAGGAACCCACTGTATGGGAGAATATGTTTGCCAATGATACATCTGATAAGGGGTTAATCTCCAAAATATATAAGGTACTCATACAACTCAACAAAAGGAAGAAAAAAATCCAATTAAAAACTGGGCAGAAGACCTGAATAGACACTTCTCCAAAGAGGACATGCAAATGGCCAAGAGACACATGAAAAAATGCTCAGTGTCACTAATCATCAGAAAGATGCAAATTAAGCTGCTGACCAGCCCTGGCAGGAACCCACTGTATGGGAGAATATGTTTGCCAATGATACATCTGATAAGGGGTTAATCTCCAAAATATATAAGGTACTCATACAACTCAACAAAAGGAAGAAAAAAATCCAATTAAAAACTGGGCAGAAGACCTGAATAGACACTTCTCCAAAGAGGACATGCAAATGGCCAAGAGACACATGAAAAAATGCTCAGTGTCACTAATCATCAGAAAGATGCAAATTAAAACCACAATGATGTTCCACCTCACACCTGCCAGAATGGCTATCATCAATAAATCAACAAATGACAAGTGCTGGCAATGACATGGAGAAAAGGGAACCCTAGTACACTGTTAGTAGGAATGCAGACGGGTACAACCACTATGAAAGTTTCTTCAAAAAATTAAAAATGGAATTTCTATTTGACCCAGTGATCCCATGACTAGGAATATATCCTAAGAAGACTGAAACACCAATCAGAAAGAATATATGCACTCCTATGTTCATATCAGCATTATTTACAATAGCTAAGATCAGGAAACAGTCCAAGTGCCTATCAATAGATGAATGGATCAAAAAGATGTGATACATTTACCCAATGGAATACTATGCAGCAGTAAAAAAGAAGGATCTCTTACTCTTTGAGACAGCATGGAGGGACCTGGACAGCATTATGCTAAGCGAAATAAGCCAGTCAGAGAAAGATAAGTATCACATGATCTCACTTATAGGTGAAATCTAATGAACAAAATAAACGGATGAAAAAATAGACCCAGAGACATTGAATCATGTGACAGAGTGACAATTCTCAGAGGGAAGTGGAAGGGGTGGTGGTGGTAAGAGTTTAACCAAAGAACTTATATGCATACTAGAGGCCTGGTGCACAGATTTGTGCACTAGTTGGGGCGTGGCCTGTGGGGATAAGTCCACTGTGGGAGTGCCACTCATCCTGGTCAGCTGAGCGACTGTGGACCCACACTCTGAGTGGCTGCTGAATGAGGAAATTAGTCTGAGCTGATATTTCAGGGTAATGTCTTGGGTAAAGGCATTTTCTGTGTCCTGGAGGAACCTGGCAGAGAGCTTTGCACCCCAAAGGCACTTGGTGAATGTCTTTGATCACACAATACCAGGTCGGTGAAACAATTGGGGCTGTTCAGGGCAGCCATGCTACAGGATCCTCAGCCATCAGGACAGCCTACCCAGGGTTTCTGCAGTCATGTCCCCTCTTGAAATCCGCCTATGCCAGCTCCCCATGCTCTTTCTGGAACACACCTTAGAGGACCTGCATCAGCTGGTGGGGAGAAGACAGAGTCCGGATTGTCTCAGGTGTTTGATAGGTGCAGAGATTTGGCCTCACCCTGGGCCTGCTAGTGGCTGCTCCCACTGTGGGAGCAGCTGCTCATCCTGGTCAGCCAAGCAAGCAGTGCTCCCATTGTAGGAGTGCAGTGACCACCAGGGGGCAGCTCCTTCATTTAGCGTCTGCCCCCTGGTGGTCAGTGCACATCATAGTGACTGGTTGATCGGTCGTTGTGGTCATTCCATCGTTCAGTCACTGGGCTTTTAGATAGATATGCATAGCTCATGGACACAGACAATAATGTGGTGAAGCCCTAGGGAGGGTGGGGAAGTGGGGTGGAGTGGTCAATGGGGGAGATAGCGGGATATCTGTAATACTTTCAACAATAAAGATAAATTTTAAAAAATAAATTAAAGGGAGAAGGCTTGGAGAAATAAAAAGATATGCAACAATACTAAACATTTGTGTCAAAGAAAATATATACTACTTTACCCAAGGTTTGTGAATTTATTATCATTACTAGAGGCCAGTGCATGAAATTCATGCACTGGGGGGTGTCCCTCAGGTCAGCCTGCACCCTCTCAAATCTGGGACCCCTGTGGGATTGGGCCTAAACCGGCAGTCGGACATCCCTCTCACAATCTGGGACTTCTGGCTCCCAACCGCTCGCCTGCCTGCCAGCCTGATCACCCCCTAACCACTCCCCTGCCAGCCTGATGAATGCCTAACTGCTCCCCTGCTGGCCCGGTCGCCCCCAACTGCCCTCTCCTGCTGGCCATCTTTGACCACATGGGGGCAGCCATCTTGTGCGAGAGCGTGATGGTCAATTTGAATATTACCTCTTTATTATATAGGATTAGCCATTGTGATCAGTTTTATTGTTAATGCTAAGCAGAGAGTCTCTGCTGGCCTGTTCCCCTCCAACTGCCCTCCCTCCCCTGTAGGCCCGGTCGCCCCCAACTGCCCTCTCCTGCTGGCCTGGTCACCCCTAACTGCCTTCCCTTGCTGACCTGATCACCCACAACTGCCATCTTGTGGTGGCCATCTTGTGTGAGGGTGTGACAGTCAATTTGCTTATTATGACTTTATTATATAGGATACTAAAAAATGATTTGGACTGGATATAGAAATGTATAAAAATTTTTAAATAAAAGTTATATACATTTGTAGACAAGAGATAAATTCATAGTATTTAAAGAGAAGATACTGGAATGCTTGGACTATATTCTTAATCTTTTTGGGTGACATCCTAAACTACAAAACAGTCCTTGAAACATCTATCAGACAGAGTATCTCACTGTGTGAATGGTAGATACAGAGCAGCATACACTCCTTCTACAAAATAATTATTGACTTATTCTTTAAAAATGTGGTTGTGAGGATTTCCCCACTCAAACATGTAGATATAAAAGAAAACAGCAATTATATTTATAGTTCATTCTAATGATGCAATCTTTTATACAAAGTATAAACAAGCAGGGCTCTGATTATCACTATGAGTGCATTACTAATTTATTATATCTTTTTTAAAAATATATTTTATTGAAAAACCAAGATGGCGGCATAGGTTAACGCCGGAGTTTGCTGCCTCGAACAACCACTTCAAAAATACAACTAAAAGACGGAACGAACATCATCCAGAACCACAGGAAGGCTGCCTGAGTGGAAGTTCTACAACTAGGAGGAACCGAGAATCAGAGGAGGCGCAGTGCTGAAGTAAAATACTAAGGTGCGGAGTGCGCGCGGCGCGGGCTGCTGGTGGCTGGCGTGGTTGTCTGTTTCAATCCAGAGGGAGCCTCAGACTCTGAGCTCCAGTGAGCCTCTAGGGACCCAGACTCAAACGGGGGGAGCAGGACTGTCTGGCTACGGTCCCTCCGAGGTTTGCAGCCGTTGCTGGGACAGAGAGGCAGAGCCCCTGGGGACGGACTGAGAGCAGCCATAACTGCTCCCTCCTCCCCCCTGTTGATCCCGTGGGACC
>NW_005353441.1:254979-261888 GCF_000412655.1 Myotis brandtii
GGGAACTGGGAGGAGAGGAGTTATGGGGGAAAAAAAAGAGGAACAAATGTAATCTGAACAATAAAGATTTAATTAAAAAAAATATATATATATATTTTATTGACTTTTTACAGAGAGGAAGGGAGAGGGATAGAGAGTTAGAAACATCAATGGGAGAGAAACACCAATCAGCTGCCTCCTGCACACCCCCTACTGGGATGTGCCCGCAACCAAGGTACATGCCCTTGACCAGAATCGAACCTGGGACCCTTCAGTCCGCAGGCCAACGCTCTATCCACTGAGCCAAACCAGTTAGGGTAATTTATTATATCTTTAAATTTATTATATCTTTTTGTGAAGGAAAGAAAAGAGAAAAGGTATCAAAAAGGAGGAAAAACATTTGGGGAAAAAAGCTTTATAGATATCTGTTTTGTTTTGGTTTCTGACCCCTCTCCACTTTCAGCTGCAGTAATTTCCAATCATTCTCAAAGTGTGGTATCCAGCCTTGGTGAGTACCAGGCTGGTCAATGAAGAGAACATGGTATCTATGACTCTAATCTTGTTGGCTAGAATTCAAGCCTTTCTTATTTCTTTGAGTCCTGATTTTGTCATGTACATATTAGCTATTATTTCTAGCGTTACATGATCTAAAGATTTAATATGCATAACTTCAATATCTTTGTCCAAGTTATTACTTAAAATGTTGAACAGGATAGAGCTCAGTGGCAAGCCACTGCATAATTCTCTCAAGGTTGAAATAAATACCCAGAGTTTAACTAATTATAAATCCCTCTAACTGCTATTAAACTCCTCTTTTCCACAAGGATAACACAAGATATAGGATTGTCTGACTGGATCTTTATTTCATGCTTTCTTTCCCTTAAAGTTTAATTTAGTAATTCTATCAAGAAATGACACATAGTTGTTCTTTTATTACTGACTTATTCTTAGAGAACCAACTTAGAGAACTTGATGACCATTATTTTCTTTAATGAATGTCTATAAACTATGTGATTGAAAATCTATTTTAGAATTATGCTGGGAGTAATTGCTACATTTACAGATCCATAGTTTTAGCATATCACTGCCCTCTCCCTTCTTACCCCCTCCTCTGTCCTTTGAGAAAATCAGGGCATTTGTCCATTCCTAATCTTATGGAACTTTTTTTATGAGGTCTCAAAAACTGGTAATAGTAGTTTTGTGATTACCTGTGAAGCTTTATTCAGTGCTCTTAGATCCAGTTATTCTATGCCTGGACACTTACTAGTAAGATACTCAAAGGGAATAGATATATGATTTCTAATTTTTCATTTACCTTGAGTTTCAAATTCTTTCTTAGCCATGTTTCATATACCCTTTTCTGTTTGAAGATCATTTCCATTGATAAAGAAGTCTGGGTGAATAGTTTTGTAAGCTGTTATTTTTAATAGCATACCAAGCAGATCTAGCTCTTCCTTATTCTTGCTCTAAATGGAACTAAATATATACACAAATTCAGTGGTTCTTAATATTTTAACAAGGCTCTGACCTTCCTGACACTATTCTTTTTTTTTTCCTGACACTATTCTTAAAAAATTATTATGTCCTTCTCTGCAATGTGTACTTGGCTCTATGGTCTTCCAATTATTGCATCACTTCTGAGCTTATCAAAGACTATCCTGGGAAGTCACACTGATCATTGATGCTTTCGGTCTAGGGAAGGGAGAATGTCCCTTTGGGTGGGTTTCAAATACATATTCTCTACAAAGTGTGATATGTGGTCTTGTAGCTTCTTGAGTGAGCGCTATGATTAGGTATGTGTTGTATCCCTTCTGTCGTGTATCCCTTCTGGTGTGTTGGGACCTAAGAAAGGTTGAATATGGCTGTTTTAGATACTCCCTTCCCTCTCTATCACCAAGGAATTGGGAGTATTTGATTTTGAGAATCTTTCATAATTGAAAAAATGTAGTATGTCAGGACAAGCAGGACATATCTTTCATTCCACTAATTTTTGGAACATGTTCTTTTAAAGCCTATAATAGGTGTGGGACCATAAACAACAGCACTTCCTTCCTTCATTACTACAAACTCTAAGATGACACATTCACTTTCTCCCAAGGTTCCTATCGCCATTATCTCACTAACCAGCTCTTCCTTCTTGTACGGAAGTATGACTAGAGTAGCAATTCCTTCCTTGAATTATTCTACATTCTGAGAAGTGAAATTGTCATCAAGGCAACAATTTTAACTTTACCATATACTTATTGAATATCTTCTATGTTCCCAGCTAAGTGTGGTAGTAAGGAGAAGACAAGCTATTATCTTTAGCTAAAGGTATTTCTTTTTCCTTCTACATAAATACTGTAGTACTCATACTCTAACAATCTGTGGGACTTTTTTGGCCAATAAACCTGATTTTATGGTGCTGCTGTCAATTCGAACAGATTATTGGGAATACAGACCACACCACTGTAATATATCCCATCATCCTGGCTTGCGGGAGGGAACAATAGGAAGACATCCAAAAAGCCACAGCATTCTGTGTCACTACTCCCAATTCAAAAGTTTCACAAAATCCAATTCAAATGACAGATGTGTCAGTGTGATATCCAGAGGAGAGAAAAGGAAGACAGTTGCAAATTTAACTTTGTGAAAGTACATTAACACCACCACCTCAATGTGATATTTTAAAAATTGCTTTAAAATGGAATTACCATGCTTTTTTGTGTCCTTATGCTCAAAAGATCCTCCCCACTGTTTGGGGCTTGGGGTAGCCTCTCTGGAGGATAGAAAGTTGTTCCTTGTTGTGCAACTAAAAGTATAAATTAACATTTGTGCTCTGTAGGAGATCAAGCAGGAGACTGACTATAAGGACAGTATACTGCATGAGATATTTTGAACTCAGGCAATCTTGAGAAAACAGTGCACAATAAAAAAAGAGTCTAAAATGAAGGAGGGTGGTCAGTTAGGAGAGAGGTTTGGTGTGAGAAGAGGGCACTTTAAAAGTTTCAAGAGTTGGTGATCACAGAAATATTGCCACTAGAAGTAGGAAGGTAGTTGAGGGGTGCTGGGGTATAGTCTATACTCAAAGGTAAACAGAGGGCCATAGAGGACATTGTTTAATGAATAACCAAGCAGAGTTCAGCCAGAGGACTCTATCTAGGCTGGTGGTAGAAGAAAATATGGGAACTAGGATAAGACTATCAACTGATTAATTTAGTCAATAAGTATTTACTGAGTACTTTCTGTGTGCCAAGTACTGTGTTAGGCATATGAGATATGCAGATTTATAACAGTGAATAAAACAGACAGGGTAGTCTCCTTCCTTGTGGAGTTTAGTCTAGTGAAGTCAAGGGAAAAAATAACACTTGGGCTTGGTCTACAGTGACAGAAAGTAACAGACTCAGTGAAATGGGTCCAGGCAAGAACAGGTTCTAATATTATACTGTGTACATATAATTTCCTAACTACTGTTTATATTCTGAAATTCCTCACACTGTAGCAGTCTCTTAAATTTTCAGTGGCTGAGTGCTATCTACTTGAAAGAAGAAAACAATCCAGAGTTACAATAATAAAGTCACAGCCCAGAGAAGAGACTGAGCTTAAGCCTAGTGACATGGCACAAGAAATGACCAGTAGAAAAAGTCAGGAGTTTCATTTAGAAGTTTCTGGGTTTTAAGCACTTTCCTTTTTATTTCAGAGAAGGAACCAGAAAGCTAGTGATTGTTGATAGTATTGTTTAAGTGTAAAGTACCTAAATATAAAGTCTTAAGCCTTTTTTATTTTTTATTTTTAGAGAGAAAGTAGAAGGAAGGGAAGGAGAGGGAGGGGGAGAGAGAGAGAGAAACATCGATGTGAGAGAGATGTTTAGAGTGGTTGACTCCCGCATGTGCCTAGACCAGGGCCAGGGATTGAACCTGCAACCCAAGTTTGTGCCCTTGACAGGGAATTAAACTGGAGATCCTTCAGTGCATGGGGTGATGCTCTAACCACTTAACAGCACTGGCCAGGGCTAAAGTCTTAAAACCCAAGTCTAAAGTCTGACAGTCCTAGTGTTGGAGAGGATAAAGGCAGGAAAAAATAAAGTGCAACTGAAATAATACAACTGGTGCTTCAGACCACTTCTCCCAGCCATGCCAGCCAGTGCCCCAGTCATCACTCAGTTGGCTGGTCCTTTAATTTAACCCTTGATTATCCCTGACAAGGATAAAGCATGTCCTGCAAAAGGAAGCCTCTTCTTGCAGTGCTGCTTCAAAGCAGAAAAATAAATGTTTAGGATATTTGGCCTGGCTGGCATGGCTCAGTGGTTGAGCATCAACCTATGAATCAGGAGACCACGATTCAATTCCTAGTTGGGGCACATGCCTGAGTTGTGGGCTCGATCCCCAATGTAGGGTGTGCAGGAGGCAGCTGATCAATGATTCGATCTCATCATTGATGTTTCTCTCTCTCTCCCTCTCCTGTCCTCTGTGAAATCAATAAAAATATATTTAAAAAATGCTTACAATATTTGTTTTCATTTCCTCAAAATGTATGCATGTGGGGGTGGTGGCGGTGGTGAGGGAGTGTAGATAAATTGCAGAAGAAAATGTGCAAGCTACTATGTAGTAAATCAGTGGCATTGTTTGTAGCATGTAAGCTACAAAACTCCAAGAACCACATCTTCTGAAGCAAATTGTTTCAGACTGGGTTCAGCATGTAAGCATTAAGTGTTAAAGGAAAGAATTCAAAGAATATATAACACAAGAGTGAAGATGGGAGCTTAACCAGCACTCCTTTTACTAAAGAATACAAGGGGGCTAGAAGATGATCTCAGAAGATCCTTTCATCTCTAAAGAGCTTTGAATTGAATGTAAGTAATTTTGTTCAGAGAATTCAAGTGGCTAGTTGCATACATGTAAGTAGCATTCCAAAAGAGAATTCTATTTGGTCCAGGGAGAATATGAATAGACAAATAAAAATGAAGATAGAGCCTATAAGATTATAAGCTCACTAAGTCTTTCAGCTAGCACATGTTAAAATTGTACATTTGTATGAGTTAAGAGTGACTTAAAATTCCTTTTTCACCCAGAATAGAATGACCTCAATCTTTTCCAAAGGAACATAGAAAGCTGATCTTGAAAGTACAATACCCGCTTAAAATTGATTTAGAACTATAAATGATTGCTAGCTCCACGGGAAGAGATGTCTCCTCAGGAAAAGGAAAACTGCCAAGTTTCTCAGCACATTCTGAAGTTACCAGCTCCACTAATTACTGGATTTTACTCACAGATCCTGCAATGGTAACTTACTGGGCAAAGCGATAGCTAATATTGACATTCCTTCAGAGTAAAATAAAAATAAACCTAGAAATGTAGATGAAATTCTTTAAAGAAGCAATTAAAACATCAACAGTTATTAAACTGCCAGATCAAATAACTCTAAATATCAAACAGAACTTTTTTTTAACGTTATAGCTTTAGAAGAAAAGGAACTCTGCCTTTGCCCCAACATGCAATATTTAAAATTGGGAGCAGCTTGTTATTTCATTAGACTGTTCCCCATGGTTCAGCATGTGGCTTTGCCTCCAGCAGGAATGAATCAGGCAAGCGGTCAAACAGAATGAAAGCAAAAGGGAAGACAAAGAATCAATAGTCAAACTCTACACAACCTCTTTGGAACCAGCATGCTGCTATGCATTCCTGAGGGAAGCTATAAAATATGTATCTCCAGAGAACCTTGTCAATCAGGGAGCCTCCAAAGCTCCACATAAGGAGTATTTGCAGACTCTGTTTGACCAAACACTACTCCAAGACAGGAAGATACAGAAAGAAGGGCTGAGTAAAAAGTGTCACCCATGAAATGGGAATAAGAGAATGTCTATAACCAGACAGACAATTCATGAATGGTTTCTTTTTAAAAAATATGTTTTTATTGATTTTAGAGAAAGAGGAAGGGAGAGGAAGAGGGAGAAGGTAAGGGAGGGAGAGAAGGGGAGAGAGAAAGAAGGAGAGAGGGAAAGAGGGAGAGAGAGAGAGAGAGAGAAATCGATTGGAAATATCGACTGGTTGCCTCCCGTGGATTGAACCCGCAACCAGGGCATGTGCACTGGCCAGGAATCGAATCAGTGACCTTTCAGTGCACAGGATGACACTCAACTAACTGAGCCACAGCAGCCAGGCATGAATGTATTCTTAATTCTCTATTTGGGATATTACAATTCTGAATTCAACTCTGGCAAATACTAGTATTATGTACTTCATGGTAGCTGAAGACACAATTTTAGAGATTTTAATACCCTGGCCAATAAAAAGCAAATGGATTCAGTTATGAGATCATGCCTGATTTCATTTCAATATACAGTGTGTTCTACACCTACTATGTGCTAGGTATTGTTGGAAGCAGATGGATGAATAAGAAATCATTTCTGCCCTACAAGAGGTAGTTTAGCAGGGGAGAGAGGACACATGCGAAGAACTGCAGTATAGGAAGAATGTGTGAATAAAAGTTTAACAGGTGCTGGGGTATCATGGAAAACTAACTTTCTTTCCTCTGGGAGCCTGTGCAGAAGTTGTGCTCCCTCGTCTCTCATCACTCACTGTGGTTTGTTAACTACACCTTAAGGAATCACATTGGACCCATATTGCCTCTTTAAATCATTCTTTCTTCCCCTTTTTCTTGCCCAGTTACTAGGTGTACTGGTTAATAATGGCGGATTTTGTAATCAAAGAAAACATGATAATTTCAAGAGAAACATCAAAAGTGCTTTATTCAAAGTAATGTCCATCGCTAGCTACACATTTCCCCCATCTTTCAGGTAATTTGTGGATACCGTCCCAATAGAACTTTTCTTCTTTTGAGGCAAACCATTCAGAGACCCAATTTTCCACTACTTCATACGTTTTGAAGTGATGCTCAGAAAGTGCATGTGCCATTGATTGGAACAAGTGGTAATCTGAAGGAGCAAGGTCT
>NW_005353441.1:262285-266770 GCF_000412655.1 Myotis brandtii
GATTTGGCCTTGCAGTCGATGTTGATGGTTGACCTGGATCAACCCATGATTTTGTGCATTTGGGATTCTCAAAATAAATCCGCTTTTCATTGCCAGTCACAATTCGATGCATAAAAGACTTTCTTTTGTGCCACTGAAGCTACATTTTACTGATGACTTTTCAGTTTTCCATTTGTCTTTTGTTCAGTTGATGTGGCACCCATTTTCCTTCCTTTAAAATCTTTCCCATTGTTTGTAAATGATCGGAAATTGTTTGCGGAGCAATGTTTAATCTTTCTGCAAGTTGTTTTTGAGTTTGATACGCAACTTCAGCCAATAATGCGTGTAATTGTTGGTCTTCAAAGTTTTTCGGTTGACCTGAATGTTCTTTGTCTTTCACATCGAAATCATCACTTTTAAAGCATTTAAACCAGTGTTCACAAGTATCTTGAGATGGAGCATGTTCACCATAAGCTTCCCAAAGTATACAATAACTTTTTCTTCAAAATAAAGTAATGAATTAAAACTTCCCACAAATGCTCTTTTTTTGGCACGAAATTTGACATTTTTAAGTGTAAAAATATCTATGATGTTAACACCTTCAGCAAATTTGACATATGAAGTTTTGAAGCTTACTGTCAATACAACAAAATAGCATACATATAAATTTGCATATATATCAACATATGTGTAACTCCATCTATTGAAAAAAATCCGCATTATTAACTGGTACACCTAGTACTTCAAAGATAACCTGTCTTTCAGTCTCTTTGTTCTATACATGAACCCTAATTACCATAGTCGTGACTGATAGTTATAAGAGCACTATTAGTGAGATACCTGTATCAAGGAAAAGGAAAGCCATCCTTTCTGAAGTGAAACTAGACATAAAACCTGTGCCAAATTCTAATGTCCACTGAAAATACCTAGAAGTGCTCTTCAGAAAAAAATCTCCCAAAGCCTCTATCTATATCCTTAACATATAATTAACTCTGCTATTCTCATGCTTTAGCATTCAATGTGCTGCTTCTTATTCAATTACATATTTTTTGTTTTAATTACTAGTACTGAGACAGCATGTACAGTATTTTAGTTCTAGCACAGGTTAAATCCAATTTTGTGGACTAACCTGGGGTCTTCCTCATCACAGTAACATTGTTTCTACAAGAAAACATGCAATTGCCAAAAAACCAACCTAAAAATAAAATTTTGGAATAAACTGAGGGTTGCCTGCGAAGCTGTGCAGAGGATCCCCTTAATAAATGGGGTCTAATAAAGTTACTTATAAAGTAACCATAAGTAAATCTAATTTTTCAGTTAACTTCATATATATATATTTATGTGTGTGTGTGTGTGTGTGTGTGTAATATCTTGAAACTAGAAATGCTTTTTATCCCTAAATATAATGTATCACAAGTGTAGGCTCACTCCACTAAACACTGGAAACTTCATAGCATAATCAGTAAAGAGAAAAGTGTGACTAGGAAGTTATTATTTCTTACTTTTGCTAAAATAATTTCTCTAGGCCCCATAATTTCACTTGAAAGGCCACTCAGCAATGGAATTGGCTCTGCAGTGAAGGCTCATTTTACCACAACACATTGATTGACTGAAAATAACTTTTTATATGACAAATACATTCCTTCCGAAGAACTACCATGACAACCAAACCACTGGCTTGTGTGATTAGACTATAGAGGACTGATGAATTACATATGCCATATACATTACACAACTTCCATACAGACACTTTGTGGGTTTCAGTTTGCAGCCAAAATGTTAGGAATAAGGCAAGTGGGGGTTCTATGCATCAAGCATTGCGCTAAGAATGTTATGTGGATTAACTCATTTAATAGTCACAGCAGCCTTTTGTGTATGACTAGCACTTTATTTATAAGGAAACTGAGGCACAGAGGGTTGAAGGAACTTGTCCAAGGTCACACAGTCAGTGGTAGAGTCTGGATTTGAATCCAGGCAATAAGAATTAAGTGACTTTGAGATCTTAACCAGCATGCTATGCAATAATGCCCTTGCTGATTATAAGAAGGATGATAATATATAAGTAATAATGGCAACAAACACTAATATAATGTTGACTACTTAAGGTGCTGTTCCAAATACCTTCTATATATCAACTCATTTAATCCTTACAACAATAGTACCTATGAGGTAGGTCCTATTATTATTTTCATTTTTCAAATGGGGAAAGTTTAGCATGGAGAGGTTTAATAATTTAGCTAAGTTACACTACTAGGAAGTAAAAGATCTGTGATTCAAATCCAGGCAGTCTGGCTCCATTATGATACACTGCCTGTGTAACAAATATAGCTGGGGTGTAATATGCAAAAGTAGTGGGCTAGGAGCTTAGAAAAATAATTCAGGCCCAATCATTTCCTAGTTCTAAAATTTTACCTCCAGTTGAAAAGCCAAACCGCATGCCCCAATCAGAAATTTCTATAATCTTTATCTATAAAATAGAGAAAAACTTTAAACTTATAGGGATAGTGTAAGGATTAAACAAGAATGTTATGTGAAAATACTTTGGAGAATGTAAAGTGCTATATAATTGTATGGAATTAATGAATAGAGTGATAGACTGGGTAGGAATGGTTAAGACATTTTATGTATATACTAGAGGCCTGGTACACGAATTCGTGCACTGGTGGGGTCCCTCACTGGCTCTCCAACATCCCCCGAGGGGTTCTGGATTGCGAGAGGGCACAGGCCAGGCCCAGAGACCCCCACCGGTGCACGATTGGGGCCAGGGAGGGACCACGGGAGGGCTCTAGGGCATGTCTGGCCTGACTCGCCCAGTCCTGATCGGCCGGACCCCAGCAGCAAGCTAACCTACCGGTCGGAGCATCTATCCCCTGGTAGTCACTGCATGTCACAGCGACTGTTCGAATGGTTGGAGGGACAATTAGCATATTAGGCTTTTATATATATAGTGGTAAAGTGTGATAACTGGAACATAATACTCAGACAGGAATTATGACCTTCCTGCTATTTACAACATGGTCTTTTAAAATTTTGGGCTATGATATTCAGAATAGTGTATTTGTGATAATGTCTCAGGTAAACAGACCTGAGGTCTGTAGTAGGCTAAGGACAGTTCATTATGAAACAGTCTAAGACTGCTGCAAATGGCAACCTGGAGCATTGATAAAGCAATTGCTGGTTGGTATGATTAACATAGACCATTCAATAAATCCATTGCAGCAAATCTAGTCCACCAGATAGTGTGTCTCTCACAGAACTAGTTCTATCCCTAAGATGAGCAGTAGTGCTGGAGAAGAATATAACTGGTTCTCAAATATCTCCCTTCAATATATCTCTCTGTGGCTTATTGGATAGCATGATTTCACAAAAGGACCATTCATTAGAGTTCAACGGTTCTATCCCCAATACACAATAGCTCTTCTTTAGGCCTATACTTAGTAACAGAGGAAAACACTTAATAATCACAGTAAGAGTAGCAGCCACCAACTTATATGGTGCAATTGCCTGCTCAAAGCCTTAGAAACTACAAAGAGGAGAAGAAATCAAGATAACTGTCTCATGAGAATCTGGTTCCAGACACATCAAACAATATAGTGGCACTTGCTATTTTGACCCCTGAAAACAAGGTGGGAGAAAGCTGACAATGCCCATGATTTGTCACTATGAGAAGGAAAATAATTTGATAGGTACAGGGTAGTTCCAATTTTATTATT
The DNA here is from genome assembly GCF_000412655.1 of Myotis brandtii. Classification (NCBI taxonomy): domain Eukaryota; kingdom Metazoa; phylum Chordata; class Mammalia; order Chiroptera; family Vespertilionidae; genus Myotis; species Myotis brandtii. Next base: position 265,978 of record NW_005353441.1, read on the forward strand.
TTCAATAAAAATTAAATATAGCACTACTTTTTTTATTTTATATACCTAAGATTTTTATATAACTACTAGAGGCTCGGTGCACGAAATTTGTGCACAGGGGGTGGGGAGGGTCCCCTCAGCCCAGCCTGTACCCTCTCCAATCCGGGACCCCTCAGGGGATGTCTGACTGCCAGTTTAGGCCCAATCAGGCCTAAACTGGCAGTCAGACATCCCTCTCACAATCCTGGACCGCTGGCTCCTAACCACTCACCTGCCTGCCTGCTGGATCACTCCTAACTGCCCCACCAGCCAGCCTGATCATCCCTCACCACCTCTGCCTGCTGGCTTGATCACCACTCACTGACAACCCCTGCTGGCCTGGTCGCCCCACGCAACCTGTTCATTCGTCCCTTCGGTTGCAATGGTCGCTTAAGCTTTTACGCTATACTAGAGGCCCGGTGCACAAAAATTTGTGCACTCGGTGGTGGGGGGTCCCTCAGCCCGGCCTGTGCCCTCTCGCAGTCTGGGACCCCTCGGGGGATGACCACCTGCTGGCTTAGCCCTGCTCCCCGGGGGATTGGGCCTAAGATGGCAATCAGACATCCCTCTGGCAGCCCGGCAGCCCTCAGGGGATGTCCACTGGCCAGCGGGGAGCAGACCTAAGCTGCAGTCGGACATCCTTAGCGCTGCTGAGGAGGCAGGAGAGGCTCCCACCACCACTGCTGTACTGGCAGCCATCAGCCTGGCTTGTGGCTGAGCAGAGCTCGCCCCTGTGAGAGCACACTGACCACCAGAGGGCAGCTCCTGCATTGAG
>NW_005353441.1:267862-269339 GCF_000412655.1 Myotis brandtii
GGCCTTCAGGGGAGGGCAGTTGGGGGGAACCAGGCCTGAAGGGGAGGGCAGTTGAGGAAGATCAGGCCTGCAGGGGAGGGTAGATGGGGGGACCCAAGCCTGCAGGGGTGGGCAGTTGGGGGGACCAGGCCAGCATGAGAGGGCAAATGTGGGGGACCAGACCTGCAGGAGAGGGCAGTTGGGGGCAACCAGGCTGGCAGGGAAGGTCAGTTAGGGGTGACCAGGCCGGCAGGGGACGGCAGTTAGGGGCAATCAGGCCGGCAGGGGAGCAGTTAGGCATGGATCAGGCTGGGAGGGGAGTGGTTAGGGGGTGATAAGGCTGGCAGGCAGAAGAAGTTAGGGGCAATCAGGCAGGCAGGCAGGCGAGCGTTTGGGAGCCAGCAGTCCTAGATTGTGAGAGGGATGTCCCACTGCCCATTTAGGCCCGATCCCTCGAGGCGTCCCAGATTGGAGAGGGTGCAGGCTTGGCTGAGGGACACACACACACACACACACACACACACACACCCATGCACGAATTTCGTGCACCGGGCCTCTAGTATAGATATATGCACGAATCAAGAAGAAATTCTTCCTCATAGTACTTTAGAACACTTTTAGATGGAGAGAAACTTTTTTTCAAATAAAATAGTAAATAAAAACTAAAATTTTAAAACATAAAAGTGGAACTTTATGTTATACTAGAGGCCCAATGCACAGATTCGTGCACTGGTGGGGTCCCTCTGCCTGGCCTATGCCCTCTCGCAACCTGGGACCCCTCATCCCACTCATTCTGGCTTCGCTGTGCCTGCTGCCTGCTGCCTGCTGCCGTTGCTGTTCTGTAGTGCGCTGCTGTGGAGGCGGAAGAGGCTTACGCTGTAGCAGCTGTGCTCGCCAGCCGTGAGCCCGGAGTCTGGTGCCCGTCAGTCAGCTGAGCGGCGCTCCTGCTGTGGGAGTGCACTGACCACCAGGGAGCAGCTCCTACATTGAGCGCCTGCCTCCTGGTGGTCAGTGCGTGTCATAGCGACCGGTCGACTGGTCGTTTAGTCATTCGGTCATTTGGTCACTTAGGCTTTTATATATATAGACTAGAGGCCTGGTGCACAAAAATTTGTGCACTCGGGGGTCCCTTAGCCCAGCCTGTGCCCTCTCGCAGTCTGGGACCCCTCGGGGGATGTCCACCTGCTGGCTTAGGCCTGCGCCCCGGGGGATTGTGCCTAAGCTACAGTGATACATCCCTTGGGGGATGTCCACTTGCCAGCGGGCCGAAGCTGCAGTTGAACATCCATAGAGCTGCTGAGGAGGCAGGAGAGGCTCCCACCATCGCCGCTGTGATGCCGTCAGCCTGGCTTGTGGCTGAGCAGAGCTCCCCCTGTGGGAGTGCACTGACTACCAGGGGGCAGCTCCTGCATTGAGCATCTGCCCCCTGGTGGTCAGTGTGTGTCATAGTGACCAGTCATTCCCAGTCGTTCTGCTGTTAGGGTCAATTTGCATATTA
>NW_005353441.1:270592-282796 GCF_000412655.1 Myotis brandtii
GGCTCTTAGCTCCCCCCTGGGTTTCTGATCACTGTCAGTGGCAGGGGGCTTCTTCCGTGCTTTCCCTTTCGCCTCCCTGCATTGTGCCTACATATGCAAATTAACCACCATCTTTGTTGGCAGTTAACTGCCATCTTGGCTGGTGATTAATTTGCATATCTCGCTAATTAGCCAATGGGAAGGGTAGCGGTTGTACGCTAATTACCATGTTTCTCTTTTATTAGATTAGATAGATTATTTTAACCATATTCTAAATGGAACTTCTAGTTGAAAAGCCAAACCCCATGCCCCAATCAGAAATTTCTATAATCTTAAAAAAGAAATCACTGCTTTATTATCTAATGTTGTCCAAATTATTGATTAAATAATATAGTCCTGTACTTATTTTCATTCCCACATTCACATCCAGTCTGAGATCATGCCAATTAAATTTAATCTATGTTATCTCTTGGAGAGTCAAAAATCATTAAGATTATGGTACTGTACATATCTGCTCGACACATGTGGATTTAATTGCCTTTTGTACCTCAATGGCACAGACATCTATAATATTTTAGTGCCTCCCAGTATTTCTGTCTGTACTGAATAAGTGGGCAACAAGATCAAGCTCTGATACATTGCACTAGAGTAAGGGTTCTCAACCTGTGAGTCGCGACCCCTTTGGCGGTCGAACTACCCTTTCACAGGGGTCGCCTAAGACCATCCTGCATATCAGATATTTACGATTCATAACAGTAGCAACATTACAGTTATGAAGTAGCAACGAAAATAATTTTATGGTTGGGTCACAACATGAGGAACTGTATTTAAAGGGCCAGAAGGTTGAGAACCACTGCTAGAGGCAATATGGGAGGAACCATTCCCTGTTAGGTCTTCACACAGGGGATGACTTAACCAGAAGGATCTCTTAGTAATCAGCAGGGTAAGAGTGGGCAGCATGGGGGCTATGTTACTCAAAGGGACTCATTTAAAGGAAGGCTTTTTGTCATTAAACACCTTTCTCAAGAAGCAAACACCTGGGGATTTAGATAAAGGCAAGTGTTCCATGGTCCACAGGGGTAACTAACTAACTGACTATTGAGAAAAATAGCTTATGCCACTAGTTGAAGTAAAACCTCAAGCATTAAATGGAAGAGTACTAATTTTAATAAATATTTCCAGTGTTTACATCCTACACTTTATAACCCCAAATCTCTTCCATTTCCGTCTTGATTTACACTCTAAAAAGGCAGAGTGGAGTAGATTTACAAGTGAAGGAAAGGAACATTTGCATTCAGAATTTTCTTTCCTTCCAGGTTCCAAGGTTTAAGCTTAAATACCTCTGGCTAAAGAAAGAACATTCAGGCAGTTTCTCAACACCAGTTCAATACTGATATTTATTGTCTTGGAGAGAGTGATGGGGAATCCCAGGGTGAGTGGAGAGAAGGGGTGTGTATAGAAGTTTCCAGAAGCCTTGACTTCCTACTGTAAGGAGAGGACAGGTCTGTACAAAGGGGAGAAGTATAGGTTTGAGCTAATCTTCTTTTCCACCTTGGATTCTGAGAAGGTGGAAAAAAGCCAAGGTTCTTTTGATTTTAGTCCTTTGTCTATCCAGGTAAGGGCAAGTTCAGTTATCTTAGAAAGATCCTGTTATTTCAAAGCAAGAATAAAAAATGTATGTATAGCCAGAACCGGTTTGGCTCAGTGGATAGAGCGTCAGCCTGCGGACTCAAGGGTCCCAGGTTCGATTCTGGTCAGGGGCATGTGCCTTGGTTGCGGGCACATCCCCGGTGGGGGGCGTGCAGGAGGCAGCTGATCGATGTTTCTAACTCTCTATCCCTCTCCCTTCCTCTCTGTAGAAAATCAATAAAACATATTTAAAAAAAATGTATGTATAAAATGGAAAACTGTTAAGAAGTTAAGCAGAAAATCGCTTATTTTTTCTTTCAAAATGTGAGTTGTAGAGAAGAATGAGTATAGGAAAATAAAAATATAGTTTTAAAATAGCTATTTTATATTTTTTCAAATATATCCCAAATGAGAGAGACAGAGATTAAAGACATGAATAAATCAAATTTACTAAAGTAGAAACATGCCATGGTGGAAAGGGTATGGAACTTGGAACCAGGGAACCTGTTTTCTAGTTCTCCTCTGCCACTAAATCTTTGTGGCTTGCATTAGGAAGTGTCTTAACCTCCCTATGCCTCAGTCTCTACCCCCTGTAAAATGAGGGGCTTGTACTAAAGTTTTCAAAGTCCCTTCTAATTGTAGTAACTCAAAATGTGTAAAATAATATGGTAGATGGTATGGACTGAATTGTGCCTACCCCATCCCCAATTCACATGCTGAAGCCCTAACCCCCAGTTCTCTATTTGGAGATAGGGCCTTTAAAGAAGTAAATAAGTTAAAACGCAGCTTTCAGGATAGGCCATAATCCAATCTGACTGCTGTCCTTATAAAAAGAAAAAATTAGGACACACAGAGATATACCAGGGATATAAACACAGAGGGAAAACTGTGTGAAGAGACAGCAAGAAAGTAGTCACCTGCTAGTCAAGGAAAGAGGCCTCAAAAGATACCTTGATCTCAGACTCCCAGACTCTAGAACGGTGAGAAAAGAAATCGCTGTCATTCAAGCAAGCCAGTTTGTGGTATTTCATATGGCAGCCATAGCAAACTAATATACTGCATCATTTGAGTAAAAACTCAATTTATTTAAAAGGGAATGAACGTTTTTACATCTTAGCTAATGAATTGTACTCAAGATGATTTGTCTGGGGGTTCAAATTTCTTGGTTCCTCATTTCAGAACTTGTAAGCTTCCCAAACTAGCCACAAAACAAATAATAATTGCTGTTGTGGAAAGTTGTAGCCTATAAAGCCTAATGTCAAGGGGATTAAAATCTTAGAGCACAATGAAGAGAAACCAAGGGTGGTGACTGTGGGGGCAGGGAGGGGGTGCAAAGTGAGGGAGTGGAGATGGAGATGATGTAGAGGGATAAATGGTGATGGGAAAATAAAATACAATAAAACATTGTGTCAAACCAACTAAACCGAAGGAATAAATATTAGATGATTTCTAGTATTCTTATATATTTCAATTGGTTCATACTAGCAGTATAATGTTATTAGAACTGGAAGATATTTTGTCCCTAGTATTATTAGAACAATAGTAGCTGGGGGTCAAAGAATGAATATGACATTTTTGTTAGTTCATGTCTAAAGGAGAAAGCATGACAGACACTTCTTTTTTAAAAAATATATTTTTATTGAATTTTTACAGAGAGGAAGGGAGAGGGATAAAGAGTTAGAAACATCGATGAGAGAGAAACATCGATCAGCTGCCTCCTGCACACCCCCTACTGGGGATGTGCCCGCAACCAAGGTACATGCCCTTGACTGGAATCGAACCTGGGACCCTTCAGTCTGCAGGCCGACGCTCTATCCACTGAGCCAAACCAGTTAGGGTGACAGACACTTCTTTTCTGGGATTATTTAAAATTGATAGGTCAGAAATTTTTCCTATTAAAATAAACACTTGGTTAGCCTGCTGGCGTGGCTCAGTGGTTGAGCATTGACCTATGAACCAGATGGCCTAGATCACCAGTTTGGGGTGTGCAGGAGGCAGTCAATCAATGAGTCTCTTTTATCATTGATGTTTCTATCTCTCTCTCCCTTCCTTTATGAATCAATAAAAATATATTTAAAAAAACACACTTGGTCTCTGTCTGCATCTTTTTCATTTACTTTACTTATTGGTATGAAATAAGTAAAGTAAGTATTAGTTCATATTTAGCAAGACACCTTCACCTAAACCCATGCTGTACAGGAGAAAAGGCATTTAAAAACTAAGTTAACTTTCCATATATTCACATTTGTAAGTATTTGTCGAAGAAGCACACATGTGGCTTATATTTGCAAATGGCGAAGTTAAACACTTTCTGAAAATGTGATATATACCTTCTAATACTTTGTAATGAAACAGTATATTACTAAGTTCATTATCATATTGCATTAATGAGAAATATGAAGCTTTAACAAACTTAAAGTTTAGGTTCTAAAGACCACTACATAAGCCCTGGCCAGTGTGGCTCAGGTGGTTGGACCATTGTCCCATACAGCAAAAGGTTGCAGGTTCAATTCCCAGTCGGGCCCATCCCCAGGTTACGGGTTGGATCCCCTGTCTGGGTGAGTACAGGAGGCAACCAATCTCTCTCACACTGATGTTTCTCTCCCCCTCTTCCTTCCTCTCTCTTTAAAATCAATAAAAAAGCATGTCCTCAAGTGAGAATTTAAATAAATAAATAAATAAATAAATAAATAAATAAAATAAAGACCACTACATAAGATTTTCTTTTGTCATTTTCTAACAATCCATATACCTAATGAAGTCACTTTGTGTGTTTTTTAAATTTTATTTTTCAATTACAGTTTACATTCAATATTATTTTATACTAGTTTCAGGTGTACAGCACAGTGGTTAGACAATTATATACTTTATAAAATGTTCCCCTGATATTTCTAGCACCTAACTGGCACCATATATAGTTATAATTGACTTATTTCCTATGCTGTACTTTATATCCCCATGATTATTTTGTAACTACCAATTTTTACTTCTTAATCCCTTCACCTTTCTCATTCAGCCCCCTAACCTCCCTCCCCTATGGTAGCTGTCATTCTATTCTCTGTATCTGAATCTGTTTCTATTTTGTTTGTTTTAGACTCCACATATAAGTGAAATCAATATGGTATTTGTCTTTCTTTGTCTGACTTATTTCACTTAGCATAATACCCTCTAGGTCCATTCATGCTGTCACAAGTGGTAATATTCCATTGTATATATGTACCACATATTCTTTATCCAATCGTCTATTGATGAACACTTAGGTTGCTTCCATATCTTGGCTACTGTAAATAACACTGCACTATACATGGGAATGCATATATCTTTTCAAATTAATGTTTTGGGTTTCTTTGTATATATAACCAGAAGTGGAATTGCTGAGTCATAAGGTAGTTCCATTTCTAATTTTTTTTTAAATATATTTTATTGATTTTTTACAGAGAGGAAGGGAGAGAGATAGAGAGTTAGAAACATCGATGAGAGAGAAACATCGACCAGCTGCCTCCTGCACATCTCCCACTGGAGATGTGCCCGCAACCCAGGTACATGCCCTTGACCGGAATCGAACCTGGGACCTTTCAGTCCGCAGGCCGACGCTCTATCCACTGAGCCAAACCGGTTTCGGCCCATTTCTAATTTTCTGAGAAATCTCCATACTATGTTCCACAGTGGTTTCTCCAATTTGCATTCCCACCAACAGTGCCAAGGGTTCCCTTTTCTTTACATCCTTGCCAAAACTTGTTGTTTGTTGATTTATTGATGATAGCCATTCTAACAGGTGTGAGGAGATATCTCATTATGGTTTTAATTTTGTGCACTCACTTTGAATTAAAGAAAAGGGAAGAGGATGTCAAGATAAATAAATGAAGAAAGAACAGTTAACAAATGGTACTGTGGCAACTGAATATCCACATGCAAAAGAATAAAGTTGGATCCCTGTGCCATACCATAAACAAAAATTAACTCAAAGTAGATTATAAAGTAGATCATAGAGACCTAAATTAAAGTGCTAAAACAATAAAACTTCTAAGAAAACAGAAATAAATCTTCATGACCTTCAGCTAGGAAATGGATTTTTAGGTATAATACTAAAAGCACAAGCTACAAAAACAAAATATAGATAAATTAGACTTCATCAGAAGTAAAATTTTTTTGTATTTTAAGGTAAAATGAAAAAATGGGAGAAAATATTTACAGTCATATATTTGACAGGGGACTTGTATACAAAGAACATAAAGAAGTCTTAAAATCAATAAAAAAGACAAAAAAACAAAAACCGGGCAAAGTATTTGAATAGCTGTTTCTCCAAAGAATATATACAAATAAGCAATAAAGGACATAAACAAGCCGAACATCACTAATCATTAGGGAAATACAAATCAAAACTACAAGATACCACTGTTCACAATAGTCAAAAGGAGGAAATAATCCAAATGCCCTTCAACCAATGAATGGATAAACAAATGTGGAATATTCATACACTAGATTATTGTTTGCCAATAAAATAAAGTTTTGAGTTATAATATGACCTGGGTAAACCTTGAAGATATTATGCTAAGTCAAAGAAGCCAATCACAAAAGCCAATATTTTATATGATTCCATTTTTATATGAAATATCCAGAATAGGCAAATCTATAGAGATAGAAAGTAGGTTAATGTTTGCCTAGGGTTTAGGGAGGTGTGGGAATGTGGAATAACAGCTAACAGCTAGCTATAACTCACTTGTTGGGGAGATGAGAATATTTTAAAATTAGATTATGGTAATAGTTGCACAACTCAGCGAATATACTAAAAACCTATGAACTGTACACCTTAAATAGGTGAATTATATGGTAAGTGAATTATTTTCCATTTAAAAAGAGCTAAGAAGAGAAAGTAAAATAGTTCATGTAAATATCCCTCAATTTACTAGTTTTTTTTAACTTATTCTGTTTCAAATGTTAAGTATACTAGCAAAGGCCAACCAAATATCTTAGCACAAATGTCACTTTGCATTTAGTTACTTCTTGCTATAGCTACTAATATCTTTATTACTAGATCTAAAATACTTATTTTGACACTATAAGTTCTGTGATCAATGTACATTGAAGTAAAATAAATATGAAAAGGTCATAATTATTTAAGGTTAGCCAAGCACAGCACAGAAATAATATTTTTTAATAGAAGTAGTTCTATTTACTTTAGCATTACCTGTAGCAACAATTTAAATATTTAATTGCTATGTGCAATAGTAAACATAGAGATGACTGTCCCCTTTTAAAATGATGATTGTTTGTTGATCTCTATTGTCTTACACACAAGGTCTGCAATCAAATATTGATTGTGAGATGCAAACACATACCCACACTTAGGGAGGTAAACAACCCATTATCAAGAGACAGAACAATTAATAGAACCAGGGTCTGATGTGGAAACATAAAACAACCAAAGTTAATATGTCAAAGACAGTGCTAAAAAGGTGGACAACATGAAAATACATATATATGGGCAATTTCAGCAAAGAGACTTAAACTACAAGAAAGAATGGATATGCTATTAAAAAACAGTAACATACATGTCCTTTACTATGTTGAGGTAAATTCCTTCTATAACTCTCATTTGGTTGAGAGTTTTTATTATGAAAGTGTGTTGAAATTTATCCAATGCTTTTCCCACACCTATTGAAATGATCATGTGATTTTTATCCTTTATTCTATTAGTGTGTGGTGTATCACATTAATTGATTTGTGTATGTTGAATCATCTTTTCTGTCCAGGGATAAATCCTACTTGGTCATAGAGTATGATACTTTTGAAGTGCTATTGAATTTGCTTTCCTAGCATTTTGTTGAGGATTTTTGCACTTTTGTTCATCAGGATATTGGCTTATAGTTTCCTTTTCTTCTAGTGTCTTTGTCCAGCATTGGTCCCAGGATAAAGCTGGCCTCATAAATTCCCCCCACTTGGGATCGAGCCCGTAACCTGGGCATGTGCCCTGACCGGGAATCGAACCAGTGACCTCTTGGTTCCTGGGTCGACGCTCAACCGCTGAGCCACACCCTGCTGGGCTTATTGGAAGGTTTAGATTATTGATTTAATCTCCTTAATCATTATTGGTTTGTTCAGATATTTTATTTCTCCATGATTCAGTTTGGTAGGTTGTATCTAGAAATTTTTCAATTTCTTTAAGGTATCCAATTTGTTGGCATATAACTGTTCATAGTAGTCACTCATAATATTTTGTATTTCTGTGGCATCAGTTGCAATGTCTCTTCTTTCAGTTTTTATTTTGTTTATGTATTCTTTCCCTTTTTCTTACTTAGACTAGCAAAGGGCTTGTTTATCATTTCAAAAGAACTGAGTTTTATTTATGTTTTTCTAATATATTTCTATTTTGTATTTAATTTATCTAATCTTTATTTACTTGCTTCTGCTAACTTTGGGATTCCTTTTTTTTCTTTTTCTAGTTTCTTGAGATGTAAAGTTACTTTGCTTATTTAAGATCTTTCTTAATGTAGGCATTCATTAACTTCCACTTAGTACTGCTTTTGCTATATCCCATAAATTTTGGTATGTTGTGATTTCCTTTTCATTTGTCTCAATAAATTATAATAAAGGCCATATAAGAAAAACCCAAAGCTAACATGATACTCAGTGGTGAAAAACTTAAAGTACTTATTTTAAGATCAGGAACAAAGCAAAGATGCCCACTCTCATCATTTATATTAAACACTGTACTTGAAGTTCTAGCCAAAGATATTAGGCAAGAAAATAAAAATAAGTAAAAGGTATCCAAATTGGAAAGGAAGAAGTAAAATGATCTGATTTCAGATGACATGATCATGTATGTAGCAAACTTCGAAGAATCCACAAAAAATCTGTTATATAACATAAATGAATTCAATAAAGTTACAGGATACAAAATGAACATATAAAAATCAGTTACTTTGCTACAGACTTATGAGCTAACTGAAAAGGAAATTATGAAAACAATCCCATTTACAATAGTAAAAAAAATAATAAAACACTTAGGAATAAACTTAAACAAGGAGGTGAAAGATTTCTATGGCTGAAAACTATAAAACATTGATGAAAATTAAAGAAAGCACAAATAAATGGAAAGTTATCCCATGTTTATAGATTGGAAGACTTATTATAAATGTCTATTTTACTTAGCGCAATTACAGATTCAATGCAATCAATATCAAGATCACAAAGGCAATTTTTTGTACAGAAATAGAAAAAAAAACCAATTCATATGGAACTACAAGGAGCTTGAATAGCCAAAGTAATCTTGATAAGGAAGAACAATGATGAAATCATCATACTTCCTCATTTCAAAATATATTACAAAGCTATAGTAATTTAAATAGTATAGTATTACCCAAAACAACAAAACCCAGAATACAGACTAATGGAATAGAACAGAAAGCTCAGAAATAAACCCATGCATATATGGCCAACTCATCTTTGGCAAAGGTGTCGAGAATGTACAATTGGGAAAGTGGCTATCCACATGCATAAGAATGATATTGGACTCTTATCTTACATCATATACAAAAATCAACTCAAAATAGATTAAAGACTTAAATGTAAGACCTGAAATTGTAAAACTTAAAAGAAAACACAGGGACAAAGCTTCATAATATTGGCCTAAAGCAGCAATTTTCAACCTTTTCCATCTCATGGCAAACATAAACTAATTACTTTCCTTTTCATGGTGCAGGTCAGCAAGATGGCTGTGAAAATTTCCAAGAAGAGGAAGCTTGTTGCTGATGGTATCTTCAAAGCTGAACTGAACAAGTTTCTCACTCAGAAGCTGGCTGAAGATGGCTACTCTGGAGTTGAGATCCAAGTTATACCAACCAAGACAGAAATTATTATTTGGGCCACCCGGATGCAGAATATTCTTGGTGAAACAGGCCAACAGTTATGGGAACTGACTGCCATGGTTCAGAAGAGGTTTGGTAACCCTGAGGGCAGTGTAGATTTTTATGATGAAACTGTGGCCACAAGAGGTCTACTAGTATGTGCCATTGCCCAGGCAGAATCTCTGCATTACAAACTTCTAGGAGGCCTTGCTGTGTTGTGGGCCTTCTATAGCATGCTGCAGTTCATCATGGAGAGTAGGGCCAAAGGCTGCAAGGTAATGGTGTCTGGGAAACACTGAGGACAGAGAGCTAAATCCATGAAGTTTGTTAATGGTCTGATGCGGACCCTGTTAATTACTATGTTGACACTGCCGTAAACCATGTGCTGCTCAGGCAGTGTGTGCTTGGCATCAAAATGAAGACCATGCTTCCTTGGGACCCAAATAGTAAAAGAGGCCCTAAGAAGCTCCTGCCTGACCATGTGAGCACTATGGAACCCAAACATGAGATACTGCCCACCCCCATCTCAGAACAGAGGGGTGAGAATCTAGAGCCTCCTGCCATGCCCCAGCCCGTAACCACTGCATAACAGGGTCTCCTTCGCAGCTGGATCTGGAGTCTGCATGTTGTTCTATAAAGACCTTTAATAAAAATATTTTTAAAAGAAAAATAAAAAGCGCAATAAACTATTACTAAAATTCTGCAGCACACCAAAACATATATCTTTTGCTAATATGACAAAAAATATAGGGATAGTTTTGATTGATTTACTGAAAAAAATAATAATAGTAATTACCTACCCAAAGTGACTGTTAAAAAAATGAGGTGTGTATACTTGTATGAAAGGATTTCTGGTATCAAGCATTAACTAATTAGATGCAACCTTATTATATGACCTATATATTTACAGTTCAAGACAGGGCATTCATATCAGATTACTACTGTTGTGTTGGTTGTTGTCACTATTTTATTTGACAACCTAAGGGAAAAGAGGTCAGTGCCCCTGACTAAACAGTCAGTCATTGCACGTTGTAAAGATTCTTGCAGCACACTGGGTGAAAATCGCTGGTCAAAAGCAATGCTTTCTTGGATTTGACATCAAAAGCACAAGCATCTCTAGCAAAAATAGACAAATGGGACTACATCAAGCTAGATACTTTCTGCACAGGAAAGGAAACTAACAGAGTGAAAAGCAACATACAAAATGGGAGAAGGTATTTGCAAATTGTATCCATATCCTATATAATAAAAGAGAAACATGCAAATTAGCCATCCTTCTGCTATGCTCAAGCCACGCCCACAAGCCAATGAGGAGTGAGTATGCAAATTAACCCGACAAAGATGGTGGGTAATTTGCATACACAGAGCAGAGTGGGAGAGCCAGCAGCTTGGGGGGACGTGGCTCCCTTGGTCGCTCCCTCGGTTGCTCCCTTGGGGGGACGTGGCTTCCTCGGTCACCGGATGGAGACCAGAGCAGGAGAGCCTGAGGCTTGGGGGGACATGGCTCCCTTGGTCTTGGAAAACCCAGAGCAAGGGGAACACCAGGAATTCTGGGAATAGTAGTTTTGGTGGCAGTCTCAGGACCGGAAGCTGAAGCCCAGAGCGCAGGGAGCAACAGGACCGCTGGGAATCGCAGTTCTGATGGCAGCACCAGGACCAGGACCGGAAGTGGAAGCCCAGAGTGCAGGAAGCACAAGGAATGCTGGGAATCATAGTTCTGGTGGCAGATGGATCGCCTAGACCAGTGGTCGACAAACTCATTAGTCAACAGAGCCAAATATCAACAGTACAACGATTGAAATTTCTTTTGAGAGCCAAATTTTTTAAACTTAAACTATATAGGTAGGTACATTCAAACTGCTGTACCAAAGAGGAATGTGCCTGGAAAACTTAAGTGTTTTGTTCAAGATCAAACAGACAGATGCAGAGGTGGAGATCAAACGACTTTGCCCACTTTTAAGTCTGTAATCTGAAACATTCTTTTATATTCTCTCATAACACAGTCTAATCCAGAGACTTAAAAATACACAAAAATTACTACTTAAAATTTTAAATCCATTTTGTTTGGTATTGTTAGCCCCAAAATAACATATTTCAAAAGTGCCGTTTAGTCATTCAGTCAATACTTATTTAGTGACTACTTTGTGCAGATGCTAGGCCCTAGGAATGTAACACTAGACAAAATATTCCCTAGTTTCTGCCTGCAACAAAGTTAATCCTACATAATAAAAGAGAAACATGCAAATTAACCATCCCTCCACTACATTCAAGCCACGCCCAAGCCATGTCCACAAGCCACGCCCACCAGCCAATCTGGAGCGAGTATGAAAATTAACCCAACCAAGATGGCCATGGTCACAGAGCTGGAGTGAACAGGAGGCTTGGGTTGCCCCCGGCGATGGAGGAAGCCAAGCTTCCCACATGCCCTGGCCAGCCCTGGCCTCCGCTCAAGGCTACAAAGTTTCAATTATAGAAGATAAATAAATCCCAGATAACTGCTTCGCTCCGCTCGAGGAAGCGCTGAAAAAAAAGAAAAGAAAAATGGAGGGGCTGGGAGCTTGGGTCGCCAGGGGCCATGGCCAGCCTGTAAACAGCCATCAGCCCCTCACCCAAGCTGGCCAGGCATCCGAGAGGGGACCCTCACCCTGAAGGGGCTGTGGCCAGCATTCAAACAGCCATCAGCCCCTCACCCAGGCTGTCCACACACCCCCAGCGGGGACCCTCACCCCATGGGGGCATGGCTGGCCTG
>NW_005353441.1:283007-284014 GCF_000412655.1 Myotis brandtii
TGGTGGTCAGGCTCCCACATGGGGGAGCTCTGCTCAGTCACAAGCAAAGCTGATGGCTGCCAGGACAGTGGTGGTGGTGGGAGCCTCTCCTGCCTCCTCAGCAGTGTTAAGGATGTCCGACTGCAGCTTAGCTTAGGCCTGCTCCCCGCTGGCTAGTGGGCATCCTCCGAGGGCTCCTGGGCTGCCAGAGGGATGTCTGACTGCCACTTAGGCCCGATCCCCCAGGAAGTGGGCTTAAGCCAGCAGGTGGACATCCCCCGAGGGGTCCCAGACTGCGAGAGGGCACAGGCCCACCGGACCCCTAGTCATTTATAAGGGATTAATATTCAAAATATATAAGGAACTGTTACAGCAAAAATACAACACAATTTAAAAATGGGCAAAGGACTTGAATAGACATTTCTCGAAAGAAGACATACAAATAGGCAACAAGTAAATTAAAAGATGTTTAAAATCACTAATCATCAGTGAAATGCAGATCAAAACCACATTAAGATGTTATCTTACACCTAAGATGGCAATTATTAAACAAAAAACAAGAGATAACTCCCTGATTCCTGATCACGGCACATACCCAGGTTGTGGGTTTGATCCCCGTTCAGGATGCATGTGGGAGTCAACTGATAGATGTTTCTCCCTTCCTTTCCCTTGTCTTCCCTTGCCTTCCCTTGCCTTCCTTTCCCTTCCCTTACCTCCCCACCCCTTCCCCCTTCTCCCTCTCTCTCCCCCCCCTCGCCCTCTCCCTCTCTAGAATCACTGAAAAACATATCCTTTGGTGAAGATTTAAAAAAACAAGAGATGAGTTTTGGCAAGAATATTCTCATGGTCATTATAATATTATTCATAACTAGAGGCCTGGTGCACGATATTCGTGCACTGGGGGGTGTGGGGGTCCCTCAGCCCAACCTGCACCCTCTCCAATCTGGGAGCCCTCAGGGGAGCCCTCTCTAATCCTGGAGTTTCTGTCTGTCTTTGCAATCATATGAGTGAATTGTCTGAGACCCCAA
>NW_005353441.1:284025-284326 GCF_000412655.1 Myotis brandtii
GGCGACCAGGCTGGCAGAGGGGGGCAGTGAGGGGGGACCAGGCCAGCAGGGGGTCAGTTGGGGGCAACCAGGTTGGCAGGGGGGGCAGTAAGGGGTGACCATGCTGACAGGGGGGGCAATTAGGGGCAACCAGGTCAGTGGGGGGGCAGTTAGGGGTGATCAGGTGAGCAGGCAGAGGTGGTTAGGAGTGATCAGGCTGGTAGGGGACCCTGTTAGGGGCGATCAGGCAGGCAGGCAGATGAGTGATTAGGAGCCAGCGGTCCAGGATTTTAAGAGGGATGTCCGACTGCCAGTTTAGGCC
>NW_005353441.1:285352-295928 GCF_000412655.1 Myotis brandtii
TAACTTGCTCCAGGCTCACTTTGCTCTAGTGTCTAGGACAGGGGTGGGCAAACTTTTTGACTTGAGGGCCACAATGGGTTCTTAAACTGGACCAGAGGGCCGGAACAAAAGCATGGATGGAGTGTTTGTGTGAACTAATATAAATTCAAAGTAAACATCATTACATAAAAGGGTATGGTCTTTTTTTTTTTTAGTTTTATTCATTTCAAACGGGCCGGATTCGGCCCGCGGGCTGTAGTTTGCCCACGGCTGGTCTAGGAGATGCGTCTGCCACCAGAACTATGATTCCCAGCATTCCTCGTGCTCCCTGTGCACTGGGCTTCTGCTTAAAGTCCTGGGGCTGCCACCAAAACTACTATTCCCAGAACATGGTGCTCCCCGCGCTCTTGGTTTTCCCTTCCTGCTCCGTCTCTGTCCCACGGCCTCCCACTCTGCCAAGTCTTCCAAGCTGCCAGCTCTCCCTCTCTTCTCTCTGTCTGGTGGCTTGGGGAGCCAATTTGCCCAAGCCGCTCCACTCTCCACCGGCTTTCCCGCTCTGCTCTCCTCCCAGCACCTGTGTATGCAAATTAACCCGCCATCTTTGTGCGGTTAATTTGCATACACACTCCTGATTGGCTGGTGAGTGTAGCCGAGGGACGGTCAATTTACATGTTTCTCTTTTATTATATAGGATAGCTAAGGTGTGAAAACAACCTAAATGCATTTCAACAGATAAATAGATTTAACAATGTAGTATACAGATACAGTGGAATATGATTAGCCTTAAAAGAAAAAGAAATCCTGCCATTTGAGACAATGTGGATGAATCTGGTAGACATTATGCTAAGTGAAATAGCCAGATATAGAATGACAAATACTGCATGATTGCACTAATTTGAGGCATCTAAAGCAGTCAGATTCATACAATCAGAAAGCAGCCAGTTGTTTTCTAGGTGATGGGAGGGGGAATATGTTGTTTTTCAATGCATATAAAGTTTCAGTTATACAAGATGATTAAGTTCTAGAGATCAGCTCTATAACATTGTGCCTACAGATAATAATACAGTATTATACACTTAAAAATTGGTTAAGAGGTAGATCCCATATGAAGTGTTCTTACAATTAAAAAAACAGGTAGTAAAAATAAGTAGTAAAACCAACTTACACCATACACAAGAATAAACTCAAAATGGATAAAGGACTTAAATGTACGACAGGAAACCATAAAAATTCTAGAAGAATCCAAAGGCAACAAAATCTCAGACATATGCCAAAGCAATTTCTTCACTGATACAGCTCCTAGGGCAGTTGAAACTAAAGAGAAAATGAACAAATGGGACTACATCAAAATAAAAAGCTTCTGCACAGCAAAAGAACAAAAGAAACAAACAACAAGAAAACCCACTGCATGGGAAAACATATTTGCCAACGTCATATCTGATAAGGGCCTAATCTCCTAATCTCCTAGGGAACTCATACAACTTAACAAAAAGAAGATAAACAATCCAATCAAAAAATGGGCAAAGGATCTAAATAGACACCTTTCAAAAGAGGACATTCAGAAAGCCAAGAGACATATGAAAACATGCTCAAAGTCACTAATCATCCGAGAGATGCAAATCAAAACAACAATGAGGTACCATCTCACACCTGTCAGAATGGCTATCATCAACAAATCAACAAACGACAAGTGCTGGAGAGGATGTGGAGAAAAAGGAACACTCGTGCACTGCTGGTGGGAATGCAGACTGGTGCAGCCACTATGGAAGACAGTATGGAGTTTCCTCAAAAAGCTGGAAATGGAACTCCCATTTGACCCTGTGATCCCACTTCTAGGAATATATCCCAAGAAACCAGAAACACCAATCAGAAAGGATATGTGCACCCATATGTTCATAGCAGCACAATTCACCATAGCTAAGATCTGGAAACAGCCTAAGTGCCCATCAGTAGATGAATGGATTAGAAAACTGTGGTACATCTACACGATGGAATACTATGCTGCTGTAAAAAAGAAGGAACTCTTACCATTTGCAACAGCATGGATGGAACTGGAGAGCATTATGCTAAGTGAAATAAGCCAGTCAATGAAGGAAAAATACCACATGATCTCACTCATACATGGATAATAAAGACCATTACAAACTTTTGAACAATAATAGATACAGAGGCAGAGCTGCCTCAAACTGATTGTCAAACTGCAGTGGGAAGGCCAGAGAGGGTTGGGGGGCAGAAGGGAGGGGAGTAAGAGATCAACCGAAGGACTTGTATGCATGCATATAAGCAAAACCAATGGACATAAGACACTGGGGGGTAGGGGAGGCCAGGGGATTGTCAAGGAAAATCTAATAAAAAAAAAAATAAAAGTGCTTTTGGGGAAATTGCAGTTCCAATTAGACCCATAGGCCATCATCCCAGCAAACTCATGGCCAACCATTTGAACATTGTGTCACTAGGGACATGTTTGCCATTTTGAGTAAGTGGTGCTAAGTGACTGCTCTTCAACTGCAGGTCACTATGACTTTTTGTATGAGAAATTGATGGGTTGCTAACATTGGCTGAAACAGATAAATGCTGACCTCATGTACAGCTCTGTTCAGTGTTTTTAAAACTTTTAACTTTCAGAATAATTTTCCATAGACTTCCTCAGGATATAATATATATTTTTCTAAGCTGAATAGGAATATGATGCAGGAAAAAGAGGAAGTCTATGCTAAGATGAGGAGAGAGAAGAATGACTCTATTTGAGAACTTAAGAGTAAATTTAAAATTACTTCAGTTAATTCAATCCCAAAAATTTATAATTCTAACCCTCCTGAAAAAGATTTTTATATTTATTTTATTTTTTTTACTAAGAGAGTGAAAACAATAAAATGACAGATGGGCCTCTTTTCAGTATCCCACGGTTATTTCCTCCTAAATATGCTCACACTAAATTCTACCCTTCATTCTAGAGATTGCTCAAGATTAATTTCCTCAATAAATTCTTCTATGACTGGCTCAGTTTTTAGGGATCTGTCTTTCTTCTGAGTGCCAACAATGAGCATAATCTGCTACACATAATTGGCACATCTAGACTTAGCCTGTATTGCTTTTTTTTCTGATCATTTTGTTTTCAAGCTTGCTTTCTAATTATATTAATTTTTTTCTCTTCAACTGAGGCTGATCTCCCTAAAGACACAACAGCAACTAACTCTAGCTAGGCATATGATTGTAATTTGCAATGTATTTAATGCATTGACAAGAAACTTAATTCAGCTAGTAGAGAGTTCACTGACTGAATTATTTGAAGAAAATCCTCTGGCTGGTGTACTTATTTGGCTGGTAACCTCTTTCATTGGTTCTTCATGTGTTGTCAATTTTAAGCAAATCTTTAGGTGTCAGGCACCATGTGTGGCCCTGGGGATGTGACAGTGTACAAGACACAACCCCTTACTCCAAGGACTCTTTAGTCTGGAGGGAAAGACAAACAGATAAAGAGGCAATTCATAGAGTGTGGTGATGTTTAACACAGAGTATTATGGGAACACAGCAGAGACCTGTTCTGGAATTCAGGAGAAGCTCTGGAGAAAATGACATTTGAGCTAGCTGAGACCTGAAGGTTGAATAGGGGGTTAGAAGGTTAAGAAGATCATTGTAGCAGAGTGAAGAGTATGTGCAGAAATATGAAGTTTGGACAGACTCTTTGTGTGTGTGTTTTATTTTTAGTATTTGGAAGTAGGTCTGCATGGCTGGAACTTAGAGTGAGAGAATAAAAGTGTTAAAAGCTGGAGAAGTTGGCAAGACCTCGTATGTTGTACTAATGCTGGATTTTAGCTTGAATGTATGAAGACTAATTTGAACTGTCTTCAGCAAGAAAGATAGCACCACGATCCTATTAGGGAAAGAACATTCTAGATGAATTGTGAATATAATGAAGGAGGACAGGAATAGATGTAGGGAGAGCAATTAGGAGACAGAAAATTACTGTATTTCATTAATTTTAAGACATACTTTTCCACATTTTATTATCTCTGAAGTCTGGATTCACTCACCATTAGTGTCTTGTTGTAGATTAACAGGAAGTTTTTATTTTCTTTCCCAGTGATCCAAAAAAGAATAGTGCTGTTTACACACCATGGTAGCTTAGATTCAGTAAACAAGGTGAGGAATGATTGTTGTCTTATCTAAAATACTACTGGAGTAGTTGGAGAAGTGGATGTAAAATCAGGTTTATTTTAAAGGTCAGATTGTCAGATTGGCATTTGGGAACCTGAGGTTGGGGAAAAAGCTAATGGTCTATTTTTATCTTTTTTTTTTTCATTTGGGAAGTTTGTTTCATGCATTGAGATAAGAAACTCGATAGGGATTGTGGGGTGAGGACAGTAAGGTATGGGACAGGGAAGATAAAGTAGAGCTATGCACATAGTGAGTGTGAGGGTTCTGGGACCATCCAGTTCGAGTGCTCCACCTTTGTTAATGAAAGGAGCCAGAATGTTTCTTAACAGCATATCCATTAAATAACCACACTTACCCTGGGCTTTCAAGGAAGTAGTCTCCTTTCAAAGGGTATGTTCTGTGAGGTCATTCCAGAAATATCAACGGCATTAACTTTGACATTGGAGCCTCTATCTATGCATGTCTGGTAGAATTCCCTTAAGAAAGGTCTGACTTTTCTCTTTCCTGGATTCATCCCATCTTCTAGCTTGTGTTTATTTTCAGAATAAGCTCATCATCTCATAGAAAAGTCCAATGTACACTCATCCTCTTTGAGTTAAAGACCCAAAATTTAAGAGAAATTAGCTGGAAAGTTTTGCCTTAATACCTTCAAAGACCAGAATGGTAGAATATAATTCTTTGAAGGAATAGTGGAAAGATAAAGGAAAGAGTAGATTACTCTGATCATGACCCTACCTTCTTTCTCTCCATAAATTCCTCCTAAACCACCAGCATCAGCCACCTCCTGAGTAGGTGTCTGCTGAGAACTTGGCCAGGCACTGGTCCTCCTTTCTCTGTGGTGGGGCCCCAAGCCTCTGCCAGTGTTGCTGGGGGGCATGGGTATGCCTGGTGGGGTCATGCTGAGATAATAAAAGCATAATATGCTAATTAGGCCAGACAGTTGAACGACCTTCTGGATGTCCTTCCAGACTACCTTCCGGATGAAGCCAGGGTTGTGAGGGCTGAGGCAAGCTGCCTTGGCTACGAGGGCCAAACCCTTTGCCTCTAGTAATTCAATAAAGATTTACAGGTGCTAAGATACAAGTTTGTATAGGATGTAGAGGAGGCACGGATAACAGAGGAGTGGTCAGGAAAAGCTTCAACTAGAAAGCACTACTTTCTCAGAGCCTTTTTGGGGTGGGATGACAGGGTGGGGAATGGCATTCCAATTATAAAGAGAAGTGTGTGCAATGGCATAGATGCATGAAACAGCATGGTGCATCCAGAAAGATCTAATTCAATGTGGTGAAAAATACAAATGGAATCTTCCACCGATGAGTCTGAAGTGATAGGCGGAGACCAGATAACTGAACGCTTTGGGTGCAATCCTAAATGCTAGATCTTATCATTTAAAATGGGAATCATGAAAGCATTTTAAGCAGGAGTAACATGATCCCCCAACAAATAGTCTCAAAAATATATTAGTGAAGTAGATGAGACTGTAGGCAGGGGAAAAGTTAATCTTTTTTTTAAATTTATTTTTTAAATTTCTTTATTGATTAAAGTATTACATATGTACCATAAACTGATGAACAAAAACAGATCCAGAGACAGAGAAGCATCAATCAGACCATCAAACCTCAGAGGGAAAAGTTAATCCTGATGAAATAGAAAATTCTGAAACAAGGCAGCAGTAAGTATAAGAGTAGAGCATGGATTTAAGAGATGCTATAAAGCTAGACTGCATAGGACTTGGTTCCTGATTGGAATAAATGAGTCAGGAAAAAGGGCAGAGCTAAGAGTGACTCTTAGGTTTCTGTGTTGGATAAGTAATCTCTGGACCAAAAAGTATTTCAGAAGATTATAGGGGCTCAAGGCTTTCCTACTCCTTTGGGCACTATAAAAGGACAAAAACTCCAGTTTTCCTGATACCCTCTGAAGCAGATCAACTCTACTAAAAAGCATAGCAGTGCTGTAGACTGTTATCTTGTCATTCAGAATATAAGATTACATCCATATGTGTGGAACCAACAGACCAAGGTACCCACCACCTGTTTTCTAGGATTGTCTAAACAACCAATAGGACTCATCACACAATGGATTGAGATACAGCAATTAATATTGATTATAAAGATGGTAAAAATGAGCCATTTGGCCATGTCTGTCATGGATCAGTATGCAGGTCAAGCATAAATATATCCTCAATCACACCCTCACATCATTAGTCATTATCCACTGCAAATTATGAAAACACTAGAGGCCCAGTGCACAAAATTTGTGCACTGGAAGGGGTGGGGAGGTCCTGAGCCCAGCCTGCACTCTCTCGCAGTCCGGGATCACTTGGGGGATGTCTGCCTGCCGGCTTGGGGGATCGGGCCTAAGCCGGCAGTCAGACATCCCTCTCGCAGTCTGGGGCTCTCTCAGTCCGGTACCCCTCGCTCCTTTCCACCCGCCTGCAGCAGAGGCGGGAGAGGCTCCTGCCACTGTTGCTGTGCTCACCAGCTGTGAGCCTGGCTTCTGGCTGAGTGGCACTCCCCCTGTGGGAGCTCACTGACCACCAGGGGGCAGCTCCTGCATTGAGCGCCTGCCTCCTGGAAGTCAGTGTGCGTCATAGCAACCAGTCATTCTGCAGTTTGGTCGATTTGCATATTAGGGTTTTATTATATAAGATTTGCAAGCAATGAATGAAAAATACGTACTACTTAAACTTTTGTGTCATGTCCCAGTAGATTTTCCTAGATATTATATTTATTTTCACACCGGTTGCTTCTTTAAGAAACTAACTTTGTAACATTCTCCACCAGTTCTCAACAATTGTCTCTACAAAGGTCAATGTATTGCTACAACTACCTAATTCTTCATTCATTCGTTTCTTCAGTGCTAGGAAAGTATTAGAAGAAAGGTCCCTAACATCAAGGAAACTTGGTTAGCTTGCAAAACAAGACACCCACCTGTGGAAAAATAAACAATTAAAGAGTTAAACAACAAAACACTATGCTACCAGACAAGTTATATGTTAGGTGTCGAATAAGAGCTGTAGACAGGGAGTATTAAGAGTTCACAAGAGGGCGAAATCTTCATGGGCATGAGCGATAACAGTAAGTTTCATGGAGGAGGTGGGAACTACTGCGGAATTTGAATAATGGGAAGATTTGGGTATGAAGGAAGGATAGAATATGAAATTTTGTTGGTATGAGTAAAGCACTGGGGAGCAAGTGGAACAAATGTGAGATGCTTCAGGGATAATAATGCTTGGCTAATCAACACACTACAAAAGCAATGAGACACTGCCACTCCTTCATATTACAAATATTTAAGATATTTCAAAGTGTCATAGGATGTTCAATGGCTTAAATCAATTTAGTACTTCACGTAGAAAATATTTAAAATATTTCAAGGCAAAATTTCCTTCAAATATTTCAAAGCTTTATATCATCATTGTTCACAAAATAACTATGCCTTTGAAAAATGATTAGAAACAATTGTATTGCCTTTTATCTCGGGATTCCACTACTAGAAAGGATGGAAATAATATGTCCACATTTAGATGTCTGTAAGTGAAGGTTAGTGTGTTTTCATGTTTCACCAGGCTTCTAACATGTTTAACATTCATAGATTCAAAAGAAGGTATGTGGGCCCTTTTCCTCAAAGGATGTCCTAGTTTCATTCCCTGTATATAAAATGAACTTTACTAGCTACTGTGTATATACATGTCACCTGTTATTATTTTCCCAAAGGGCCAAAAAGGCAGCAAAAAGAGAAATTCAAGGAATGAGTAATGGAAGAGTTTTGAGAAAGCATACTCAGCATTTCATTATATAAACAGGAAATGTATGTGTGTACATGTGGGCACATGCTTGCACTTTTTCTTTCACTGCCTTTTCTCTTTCACTTTCACATTCTCTCTCTCTTTTTTTAAATCCTTATTTGAGGAGTGAGGATATTTTTTCCATTGATTCTAGAGAGAGTGGAAGGGAGGGGGAGAGGGAGAGAAACAGCAGAGAGGGATATTAGAACATGGATGTGAGAGAGACAGATCAACTGGTTGCCTCCCACACATACCCAGACGGGGAGGGGGTGCAGGGATTGGACCTGCAACCCAGGTACATGCCCTTGACCAGGAATCAAATTCACGACCCTCTGGTGCACAGGCTGATGCTCTAACCACTGAGCACCATCCAGGACACATTCTCTCTTTTTTGGTGCATTATACCATGCTATATTATACTATACAAATTTAAAGAAGGTATGAAAGAAATCCTTCTCCTTCAGTGGATTATAAACTATATCATTCTTATCATTTAAACCATCATAACACATAATAGGTGAAATGCCAAAATAAATGCTACTGACAAACTGACATAGGAAGAGAGTTAAACAGTTCTTTAGAAGAAGGTAAAATTACTGTGGACTGGGAGCCACATTTGATAGCTTCACTAAGGTAGGACTTCAGCAGCTAGATTCAGGTTCTCATACTCATTTGTGCCTAAGGATCATATATGGAACATTTTTTAAAATGCACATTGCTGAGGTAAATCACCAGAAAGTTTAATTCAGTAAATCCAGAGCAGAGTTGAGAAGTCTAAATATTTAATAACTAGAGGCCCGGTGCACAAAAATTTGTGCACTTGGGGGGGGGGCCCTCAGCCCGGCCTGTGCCCCCTCGCAGTCTGGGACTCCTCAGGAGATAACGACCTGCTGGCTTAGGCCTGCTCCCAGGTGGCAGAGGGCAGGCCCAATCCCTAGGTGCAGCCCCTGGTTGGGCTCAGAGCAGAGCGAGTCCTCAGGGGATGCCCACTTGCCAGTGGGGAGCAGGCCTAAGCTGCAGTCGGACATCCTTAGCACTGCTGAGGAGGCGGGAGAGGCTCCTGCCACCACCGCCGTGCTGGCAGC
Organism: Myotis brandtii; assembly: GCF_000412655.1. Lineage (NCBI taxonomy): Eukaryota > Metazoa > Chordata > Mammalia > Chiroptera > Vespertilionidae > Myotis > Myotis brandtii. Next base: position 294,362 of record NW_005353441.1, read on the forward strand.
CGTCAACCTGGCTTGTGTTTGAGCAGAGCTCCCCCTGTGGGAGCGCACTGACCACCAGGGGGCAGCTCCTGAATTGGGCGTCTGCCCCCTGGTGGTCAGTGTGTGTCATAGTGACCAGTCATTCCCAGTTATTCTGCTGTTAGGGTCAATTTGCATATTACCCTTTTATTATATAGGATTCCAGATTATTTCCATGCAGATATCCCTCAGAATATACTTTGTCAAACACTGAGTAACAGCTTGAAGAATAAATAGGATTTGGATAGGCTTGATGGGCATTCCAGATAAAGGATAAAACTAGGATTCCATGAAGGACAGCAACAGAAGTGAAGTTGCTGGTCACAAACCAGTTAGGGGAATGGTAGAAGATAAAGCTAAAATTATGAAGTTTCTTAACTATCATGCCAGAAAGTTTAAGTGGGACCAACCCTATAACTGGTCTAGAGCCAGTAAAGATTTACGTAGCAGGACCCTTCAGTAAAAGGAATTGACTACATTGATCCTCCCATTCTTATAACAATGCCAATGCTGAAATAAGTCCTGGACCACAGGGCTCCCAAAAGCTTGTCTACAGATCAATGAATAATCACAATCAAATTTCAACTGGCGTGAGTTAAAATGAAAATAATGAAGACAATGTGGTGAGGCTACAATTATTTACCTTTTTATTTATTATTTATTTATTTATTTTACAATTATTTACTTTTTTGATGTTCAAATGTTCTTTTATATTTAAATAAATATCCTTTATAAAATAAAAAGTAGGCAGCTAATCATATGAAGATGTTTAACATCACTGGCCATCAGGAAAATATAAAATTAAAATCACTATAATATACAACTACACATTTATTGGAATGGCCAAAAAAAAAAAAGTGACAATACCAAGTGGTGGCAAGGAAATGGACAAAACAGTACTCTCATACACTACTTGTGGGAATGCAAATGGGCATAGCCACTGTGGAAAACAGTTTGGCAGTTTCTCATACAGTAAAACATAAACTTAACATATAACCCAGCAATTATACTCCTAGGTATTTATCCCAAAGAAATGAAAACTTATGTTCACACAAAAACTTGTTCCTGAATGTTTATAGCTCTACTCATTATCCATAAACCACAACCTGGAAAAATTACCAAATGTCTGTCAATGTGTGAATGGATAAACAAACTGTGGTATATTCATACTGAGGCATACTACTCAGCAAAATTGGAATGATGAATAGGATGTAGTATAGGCAAAGATGGAAAAGTTAGATGAATCTCAAAGGCATTATGCTGAATGAAATAAACCAGTTTCAAAAGGCTACATGCTGAATTTATGCATTTACTAACACATATCTATAATAATAAAAGCATAATATGATAATTATACCCAATGGCCGAAGAGCGGACCAACCATCTAGATGACCTTCCAGACGAAGCTGGGGCTGTGAGGGCCAAGGCAGCTGCTGCGGCTGTGAGGGCTGAGTCCCTTGCATGAATTTCGTGCATCTGGCCTCTGGTATTTATATAATATATAAATTTATATATTTACTAGAGGCCCGGGGCACGAAATTCGTGCACC